>NC_090416.1:10966670-11011670 GCF_036365525.1 Heterodontus francisci
ATCACCCAGCAGCATTATCATTCTTCAAGCTGTAACCCAACTCCTGATCACCTTTCCTCCTTCACCCACCCCTCCGCCCCCGCCCCCCTCCCCCTCGCATCCTAATCCTCATTCCCCTCCCCCCCCCCCCCCCAACCCCCGTCACCTCCTCCAGACTCCGAGGTCTCTGCTCCCCTCCAATTCCGCCCTCTCGCCCATTCCCCCGATTCCCGTCACTCCACCATTGGCGGCCGTGCCTTCAGCTGCCCGGGAACTCTGGAATTCCCTCCCTAAACCTCTCCGTCTCTCTCTCTCTCTCCTCCTTTAAGACGCTCCTTAAAACCGACCTCTCTGACCGAGCTTTTGGTCCCCCGAATATCTCCTTCTGCTTCTGGGAGTCAAATTCTGTCTGATTAACGCCCCCCTGTGAAGCACCTTGGGATGTTTCGCCAGACTAAAGTTGCTATATGAATGCACATTGTTGGTCGCTGTTGCTGCTTTCCTCTCACAGCAGCCTGACCGAGATAGGCAACTCACTGGCGGTGTGCCAATGATTTCCCTGCCGAGCCTCTCGACCTCAAACTAAACAATTAGTTGCTCCCTAGGGGTGAGAAATCAGCTTGCCACAAGGTAATTTTAGTCAAACTGTGGTTTAAGAACAAGTGCCGTTGAGGAACATGGCCACCAAGGGGGCTGGAGCAAACGGTCACAAGCGTGTGATTATCAAGGAAGGGCTGAGAGGCATCAGGAACCCGGCCTGAGGGACTCTCCGGCACAAGGGAAGCCCAGCTTAGCCCTGTCGACTCTGGTCGTAGCTGTGGCCGAATGGGTGGCACTCAATTGGCTTTGCTTCGAAAGTCGTGGATTCGAATCCCCACTCCGTAAGACCCGAGCGCCGTAATCCAGGCCGACGGTCCCAGTTCTCCCCTGGGGCCCAATGTTTATCCCTCAACCGGCATCGCTAACGAAAAGAGAAAAAAAAAAAAAACAGGTGATCTGGGTCACTTGTCACGTTGCTGTCTGTGGGATCTTGCTGTGCGCAAATTGGCCGCCGGGTTTCCGACATTGCAAGAGTGTGCCCCTCCCCCAGCAACTGAAGAACGCCTCTGTGTCCCCCTCGGCAACAAAGGACTCGGGCTCCCCCTGCTCCACGAGGCCGGGGCGGGGGGGGGGGGGGGGGGGGGAGGGGCAGCGGATGACCACAAGATGGCCGCCCCTGTGGTTGGCGTACGGGATTCCTCTTGGTGGAATTGGCAAATGGATTCAGCGGCGATCCCTTCTGGACCGCCCTGGCGTCAAGCCATCCCTACTTATCCATAATTATCAGCCCAACACTGAGGCACGATCCGCGTTTGTTTTGTTTTGTTCTTGTTGCAAGTGGTTGCAAAATTCAAATGACCGCGCCCTTTGCGTGACAGTTCAGCCCTCTCTCCCCGCAGCCTCCAGCTCAGATTGGAAAGGAACTCCCCCACAAACGCTTTTCGCTCTCCCTCGCCCTCTGAAACCGCCCCCCCCCCCCCCACCTTTGCCCCCTGACCCTTATCGCGTCAAGCACTGAGAGCCACAGAATCAGGCCCCACTTCGGGCCTTGGGCCTATGTCTTGGCGTCGAAGCCTCCCCGAGCTCCTCAAGTTGTATCTCGCCTTTGTTTCTCCCACCCGCGGGGGAGATATTAGCGACAGGCGACCAAAAGCTCGGTCAAAGAGGTCGGTTTTAAGGAGCGTCTTAAAGGAGGAGAGAGAGAGGCGGAGAGGTTGAGGGAGAGAATTCCAGAGCTTAGGGCCCCCCAGTCAGCTGAAGGCCCGGCCGCCAATGGTGGCGCGATGGGAATCGGTGCGAGTGAGGATACGGGGTTCAGTGGGGGGCAGAAGGGTTTCGGATGAGGGAGAACGGCGAGGGAGTGCTGGAACGGTCGGCGTCTGGAGATGGCGAGGACACGGACAATGAAATATTTTGCTCTCCGGAACAATCCTTTGTGTGTGAGTCACTTTAAGTTGTGAGAAAGGGTTATGTAAACACAGACACTAAACCTTGAGCTGCGTGATAACTAACATTGTTCGATATGACATCTGGGCAATGCCTGCACGCCAAATTTTACACGTGTTTTCACCGAATGTTACAGGCACTTAGTAATCTGCAGCAAGATTTCGAGCAAAAGACAAGCTCGTAACCGGGAATCTTTAAAAAAATACTTATTAATGTTTAAACATGGTTAAAAGGAGAGTTGGAAGTCAACAGTGCCCACAGAAATTGGAGTTTAAGGACACTTTATTAAGCAAGATACTGTTGTTACTCTCTCTCACTCCCTCACACTCACTCACTCCCCATCTCTGCCTCACTCTGTCCCTGTCTGTCCCTCTCTCTCTCTCTCCCTCACCCTCCCTGTCTTCACTCCAGGCGATGTCAAAACACCTGACAGCTCCTCCTGCCAAAAAAATAAATAAATTGCCTCTGATTTTCTCGCCTCCGCACCTCCATATAGACTTAAAGAGAAAACCTGCTCTGTTGCTCTCTGTCACCCTGTAACCTGTAGGGTGTGTGTGTGTGTGTGTGTGTGTGAATCAAAGCAACAAGGCAAAGCCCAGACTCACACTCTCAGCCAAAACACCTAGTCAGAGTGTCAACACAAGTGTTTTGGCGAATAACTTGTTCAGGGTGTCCTTGCGGCAATTTGATAGTCTGTATCTGCAAACCTGCAGCTTAAGTTTAATTAATGTAGCTAACAATTACTGGGGGAGGGCCACTGCGTGCTGGAGCAGTCGGAACCATCCCTGGAAACCCTGCGAGCACGAGAGGGCAAGTCCGAGTGCACCTCTGCCTCTCCATGGCAACCCGGTAAGGCACCCGCACTCGGCTGCGCGGATATCCCGCCGGAGGCCGCTGTGGCTGAGGAGGGGGCCGGTGCAGGTTCGCAAGCACGGGCCACGGGGGGGAGAGGGGTGGGGGGGGGGAGGTGGATGGCGGGAGGGCGGGGCTCGTTGGCGATGGGACCCTGGCGCGAGTTAGAGTTTAGGATGCAAAGGCGGGGCGAGGGTTTCTGCAGCGGGTGAGCGGAGGCGAGGTGTGGGGGGGGGGAGGGGCGATGAAGGAACGGACCTGCGCCCAGCCTCTCACTGGAGGTGAGTCCGGCGGGACGTGGCCCCTTTAAGAGCCCCTGGTCTGCTGGTGGGGTGGGGGCCGGGGGAAAGAGGGAGGCGGGTGACACTATGCCGGTCGTCAGACTGCGTCTGGCGTGAACGTCAAACGCAGACGCACGTCTGGCCTGGCAGGGGTGGGATTGTCAGCTCCCGTTGCTGTTGGTTTGATCTGTGCCTTTTCCATAACACACCAGGATGCCTCATCAGACATCGGCCAGACTGCATTGTCTAGGAGGTGGGGACATGGAAACATGTGCAGCCGCAAACAGGGGCACAGACAGACTGGTAACAGACAGCCCTGAGCCACCGAAAGCCGCAGAAAAAGAAAAACACTGGTGAAAATGACGAGAGATTTGTGTCTGAATCGCACGGCTGTGAAGTGCCCTGCGGAACTCCCAGGCGATATAAGTGCCCCCGGTACGGTGGGGGTTGAAGCTGAAGGGTGGGCACTGTCAGTACGGGCCAGATTGCAGATCCGGGGCCTCTCCTGAGCTCCCCGCGGCTCCCTCACCGGTTTCCAGCCCGGCACGACCGCTGGGCGACCGAGGGAACCGGGAGCCGGATGAAGGCCTCAGGCCTTTCCCGGCGAAGGCCCGCGTGGAGGCACCGTCCCCAGCCCGCTGTGGGAACTGTGCCGCCCGGGCACTGGCGACATTGCCAAGGAGAGCGATTGCCCAGCTTCGAGGGTACTTTGAGTTCCCTTCGAGGGAGAGGCCGGACCTCTTCCTGGCTGAGGTGGGCTCGCCTCGTCGGTGCCTTTAACGCGCCAGGAAATGTCCCCAAGGCGCCTCAGAGGAATGTTACCGAACAAAATTGGGACACCGAGGGTTGTAGGAGGTGACAGATTAGATTAGATTAGATTAGATTAGATTAGAGATACAGCACTGAAACAGGCCCTTCGGCCAGTTAGGGAGGGGGCGAGGAGGCCTATTGAGGGGATTTGAAAATGAGGATGAGAATTTCAAAATGGAGGCGTTGCTGGACCGGGAGACAGTGTAGGTCAGAGGGCACGGGGGGCTGGCAGGTGAACGGGACTCGGTGCGAGTTAGGACACGGAGGCAGCGGAGTTTTCGATGAGTTCAGCTTTACGGAGGGGATTAAACTGAATGAAGGTGATGCAGCAACCATGTGTTTGCAAGGCTAGACAGACACTGGAAGCAACCAGATGAGCTCAAAGTGACTGTATGTCTTTTTCACAAACCTGCTGGGTGCTTTTCATGTCTGTGCTCGCCTGTGAATCATGCCTTGTTTTTCTCTCTTTTTTAAAATTAATGTTTCATAACTTGGGCACAAGAGGATATGGTGCCAGTATAAAGGATAATGATAATGCCAGAATTGAAAGGTTATAACTATTGGGAAAGACCGGGGGCTCTAGAGTAGAGAAGGCTGAGGGGTGACCTGATTGAGGGCTTTAAAATGATGAAAGGGTTTCGATCGGGTAGACGTAGAGAAGATGTTTCCACTTGTGGGGGGGGGGGGGGAGACCAGAACTAGGGGGCCATCAATATAAGACAATCAGTAATAAATCCAATGGGGAATTCAGGAGAAACTTCTTAAGAATGAATAGTGAAAGAGGGGCTGAACGTCCTCCTCCTGTCTGAGTTGTGGATCAGTGGGCAGCTCGCTCTAGAAGCTTGTGGGTTCGAATGTGTTTGATTCACACTTTCTGTCCCGGGCCCTGTTCCCCGAACATGTTTGGAATACCTGCATATTTTTGCCCCATTTCTTGGAAAGCTCTTCAACCGACTCCCTTCAAAGGAACTTTAATAACTAGCACAGATAAAAGCACTGGGTGAAGACGATTGAGGGACCTTCCTCAGTAAATCAAACGTGTCGAAGTCGGACAAGAGTGAACAGAAGGAGATTTCTCTCTAAGAACATTTAATTAAGTCTGTTGTGCATATTTATACAGTCGTTCCAGGGCCCATCTGCCTTCTCCACATTTACAACCTGCCAGAACTTCAAAAGCACAAACAAATATTACCAAAAAAGCCTCGACAAGTGCAAGAGCGTTAAAATAACAAAAAAAACATTCTTCAACAGAATGATACCCTCAATTCGGGGCGTGTCATTTCAGGAAGGATGTCAGAGCCCCGGGGAGGGTGCGGAGGGAGACTTACCGGACTGAGACCAGGGACGAGGGACTTCAATTATGTGGAGAAGCTGGGATTGTTCTCCTTTGAGCAGGGAAGGTTAAGGGGGAGATTTAATCGGGGCGTTCCAAATCAGGAAGGGTTTTGATGGAGTAAATATGGAGAAACTGTTTCCAGTGGCAGGAGGGTCGGTAACCAGAGGGACACAGATTGAAGATAATTGGTGTAAGAGACAGAGGGGGGAGATGAGGAGAATTTATTTTATCGAGCGCATTCCAGCCGGTAGACAACGTAGGAAACGCGGCAGCCGGTTTGCGCACAGCAAGATCCCACAGACAGCAATGTGATGCCGACCCAGATCATCCGTTTTCGTGTGGTGATGTTGGTTGAGGGAGTCTCATCCTGGAAAAAGAAGGGCACCTCCGACAGTGCGGCACTCCCTCGGTCCCGGCACTGGGGAAGTGTCGGCCTGGATTAGGTGCTCAACCCGCTGGAGTGGGGATTGCTTACCGCAACACTTCTGATACAAAAGTGAACGTGCTCCCAACATAACCGACGTGATGATTGTACCTGTCATCGGTACATGTCTTCAATGTGAAGATAGCCAAGAGCAAACTCCTTTGAGAAATGATAAACAGTCCCGCTCTAATTATATCCTTCTCACCACTAATTGGGATTAAACATGATGGTTGGTGGCCTCCGTTGGGAATCCTGTTCGCTGTACATTCTCAGAACCCGGTGCAATGGAGCCAACCTCAGTAAAGGCCTTCGATGTACTTGGAAGCCCTCCGCCAATTCCGGCCTCTCGCCCATCCCCCCCACCCCCGATTCCCATCGCTCCACCATTGGCGGCCGTGCCTTCAGCTGCCTGGGAGCTCTGGAATTCCCTCCCTAAACCTCTCCGTCTCCCTCTCTCTCTCCTCCTTTAAGACGCTCCTTAAAACCCGACCTCTTTGCCCGAGCTTTCGGTCGCCCGTCCCCTAATATCTCCTGATGTGGCTCGGGGTCAAATTTTGTCTGTTAACGCTCCTGTGAAGCACCCTGGGACGTTTTATTGTGGTAAAGGCGCTATATAAATGCCATGTTGTTGTTGGGATCCAGCTTTGAGCTCCTTTCTCCTGAACATCCTTCTGGTCGGAGATTTTCTTTGTGCTTACAGAGGTGAGGGATTTCAAATCCCGGGAATGGAATTGCTCCCATTTGGGCATCCCAGCACAGGTACAGCACGGGGGTTAGATACAGAGTAAAGCTCCCTCTACACTGTCCCCATCAAACACTCCCAGCACAGGTACAGCACGGGGTTAGATACAGAGTAAAGCTCCCTCTACACTGTCCCCCATCAAACACTCCCAGCACAGGTACAGCACGGGGGTTAGATACAGAGTAAAGCTCCCTCTACACTGTCCCCCATCAAACACTCCCAGGACAGGTACAGCACAGGGTTAGATACAGAGTAAAGCTCCCTCTACACTGTCCCCCATCAAACACTCCCAGCACAGGTACAGCACGGGGGTTAGATACAGAGTAAAGCTCCCTCTACACTGTCCCCCATCAAACACTCCCAGCACAGGTACGGCACGGGGGTTAGATACAGAGTAAAGCTCCCTCTACACTGTCCCCCATCAAACACTCCCAGGACAGGTACAGCACGGAGGTTAGATACAGAGTAAAGCTCCCTCTACACTGTCCCCATCAAACACTCCCAGGACAGGTACAGCACGGGGGTTAGATACAGAGTAAAGCTCCCTCTACACTGTCCCCATCAAACACTCCCAGGATAGGTACAGCACGGGGTTAGATACAGAGTAAAGCTCCCTCGACACTGTCCCCCATCAAACACTCCCAGGACAGGTACAGCACGGGGGTTAGATACAGAGTAAAGCTCCCTCGACACTGTCCCCCATCAAACACTCCCAGGACAGGTACAGCACGGGGGTTAGATACAGATGTTACAGTGAGGTCTCGTCCATTTTCCCATGTGGGTTGCGAAATAACCCATGGCAGTGTTTGAGAGAACACCAAGGGGGAGAGAGAGAGAGAGAGAGAGAGAGAGGGGTGCGTGAGAATTGCAGGGGAGGTGTGGCAAGCTGTTGGAGGAGTGAGGAGTGAGACTGTGCGAAATGAATTTGCACAGGAGACGGTGAATTAGAAGCTAGTTATCCCCAATGTTCTATGCTGGTGGGCTCCGTGCATCTCCAAGTGCAGAATTACACAAACGCACCATTCAAAGCTTGAGCCTTTGAAGTAATAGTACCTGGTTTCTCTCTAATTGTCTGGTATGTAGGCCCTGAGGAGATAGAAGATATGTTTTTGTTCTAACCTTCCATCCCCCAGCGGCCAGTGCGCTGTTTCAGTGAACGTTAACTTCTAAGACTCCTTCAACCCGGGGGGGAAGGCCTGAGAAATTTGTGTCTGCGTTCCCTGTTTTCTTTTCGCAACCCACCCCCTCCCCCGGGCCCCACTTCCTGTGTCCCCCGTCCCTCCAGCTAACCGTGAGTCACGTCACCCTACAGGGGATTCATCTCGGCTGAGGGTACGATGGGGACGGGGGAGGGGGGAGGGGTGGTGGTGGAACCCACTGGCTTTGCTTTGATCAAGAGTTTGTTCCTGGCCGGTCCGGAACTGAAAGCTGTTGGCGCACGTAGTGACAATCGCAGCTGCAGCAACAACCACGACGTGCATTTCTATAGCGCCTTTGACATCATAAAACGTCCCCAAGGTGCTTCACAGGAGCGTTACCAGATAAAATGTGGTACCACAAGGAGGTATTAGGGACAGGCGAAAAATAACGAGGTGGGTTTTAAGGAGCGTCTTAAAGGAGGAGAGAGAGAGAGAGGGAGGCGGAGAGGTTTAGGGAGGGAATTCCAGACCTCCCAGGCAGCTGAAGGCACGGCCGCCAATGGTGGAGCGATGGGAATCGGGGGAAGGGCAAGAGGCCGGAATTGGAGGAGTGTAGAGATCTCAGAGGGCTGTAGGGGCTGGAGGAGGTGACAGAGATAGGGAGGAAGTGAGGAAGGGATTTGAAAAGGATAATGAGAATTTTTAAATGGAGGCGTTACTGGACCGGGGAGCCGGTGTAGGTCAGCGAGCACAGAGGGGTGATGGGTGAACGGGACTCGGTGTGAGTTAGGACACGGGGGTAGCAGAGTTTTGGATGAGCTGAAGTTTACGGAGGGTAGAATGTGGGAGACCAGCCAGGAGTGTGTTGGAATAGTCAAGTCTAGAGGTAACGAAGACATGAATGAGGGTTTCAGCAGCAGATGAGCTGAGACAGGGGTGAAGTCGGACGATGTCACGGAGGTGGAAGTAGGCGGTTCTCAGTGATGGTGCAGATATGAGGTCAGAAGCTCATCTCGGGGTCAAATGTGACACCGAGGTTGTGAACAGACTGGTTTAATCTCAGACTGTTGCCGGGGAGAGGGATGGAGCCGGTAGCTCGGGAACGGAGTTTGGAGCGGGGATGGAAAACAATGGCTTCAGTCTTCCCGATGTTTCACGGGAGGGAATTTCTGCTCATCCAGTACTAGATGTGGGATAAACAGTCTGATAATTTAGAGACAGCGGAGGAGTGGAGAGAGGGCGGAGGTGGGGGTGCCCGTTCCTCACTCGACTCCCCACAGCCAATGATTCACCAGTGTGAAGTGGGGCCATTGCCGCCTGGGCATGGGCGACTGCCATCTTGTGCACAGCAAGATTCCGCAGGCAGGAAATGAGGCGACCTGTTTATCTTGGTGGCGCTGCTCGAGGGAGGAATTTTGATGCAGAACACCGGGGAGAATTGCCGTGGTGTTGTTTGTACCCACATACACGGGGTTTCACACTGCCGGGGAGCAGGAGGTTGCAGGAGTAGTTTGCATTGAAAGTTGACAAGCAACAATGTCGCAATCAAGCCATTGTGAAGGAATCTAACCGAACTGTGACCGGAATGTCCCAACTGGGAACAGATTGTCTTGTGATACGGGGAGATTTGATATCACATTGTGCAACTTGATCCAACAACTTTGCTTTTGCTCCGATTATATCTCAAACCTGATCAGCTGCATCCCTTTGGTTTCCTACCAGGTTTCAGTTCGTATGTTACAAGCACGGGGTTAGATACAGAGTAAAGCTCCCTCTACACTGTCCCCATCAAACACTCCCAGGACAGGTACAGCACGGGGGTTAGATACAGAGTAAAGCTCCCTCTACAATGTCCCCCATCAAACACTCCCAGGACAGGTACAGTATGGGGGTTAGATACAGAGTAAAGCTCCCCCTACACTGTCCCCAACAAACACTCCCAGGACAGGTACAGCACGGGGGTTAGATACAGAGTAAAGCTCCCTCTACACTGTCCCCCATCAAACACTCCCAGGACAGGTACAGCACGGGGGTTAGATACAGAGTAAAGCTCCCTCTACACTTTTCCCCGTCAGATACTTTTCCGATGTGGGCCAGGAGCATGATGGGGAGCAATGCCCATTGGCAGTGACTCTTCAAGCCCGCAGGGTGGCATCGGAAGGAACGGGTGGCGCTCCGATTGGCTGCTGGCAGCAGGGCGTCGGAAAAGACGGGTTCCGGGAATCTTGCAGGAGGCCGTTCCAGCGGCCGTGCACCTCGCCCGCTGCTTGAGGCAGGGCCTTCCCGCTGAAGCGCCCCGGCGCCGATGGACGCTGAGTGTCGGGATCATTCCCTCCGGATGCGCCTCCCGCACTCTGGGAAGCTCCCCTCGCTCATCCAAAGAAAGGTCCTGCGTTTCTATCGCGCCAATGTAGGAAACCAGGGCTGTCAGTTAGTGCACAGTAAGATCCCACAAGCACATTGTGATAGCAGCTAGATAATCTGCTTTAATGATGTTGGTTGAGGGATAAATATTGGGCCCAGGACACCAGGGGGAGAACTCGCCCCCTCCCCCCCCACTCCTCTTCCAATAGCGGCCGTGGGATCTTTTACATCCACCCGAGAGAGGCAGGGGGGGGCCTCTGTTTAATGTTTCATGTGGAAGACGGCATCTCCGACAGTGTAGCACTCCTGGCACTGGGGCTGTCGACCTGGATTATGGTGCTCAAGTCTCTAGAGCCGGGGCTCAAACCTATAACTTTTTGACTCAGCGGCTAAATGCCGCCCCAATGCCCCCCCCACTGCCCCCACACTGTGCCACTGGCTGACCCGAGGCCTGCCTAGGCCTAGCGCACAACCAGCCTGGCCTCAGCGCCTCCCCCCCCCTCGGCTGGGCCTGTGTTTTGGGCCCACGGTAGGCCTCGGGCTTCGGCTGACGCAGGGCTGCAGGGGCGTGGGGGGGGGGGGGGGTGGGGGGAGGGGGGGGGTCGGAGAGAGGCTGTCCCTCCCTGGGTTGCCAGTGCGTGTCCCCAAACAGAATCAGTAACCGCCAGGCCTCACGGCTGATCTTTGTGGAGTTGTGGAGAATCGCCTGGGTGTGTTCCTGCACTGAACGGGCCTCTAATTATCGATGTGCAGGTGGGAGGTAATAAGAGGTTCCAAACTGAAAGTCTTCAATTACTGACTGAGGAACAGCCTTGAGCTGCGGACTGCATCAAAACAAAAGCCTCGTCCTCGACACAAGGCAGCCTCGGGTGCACACAGAGGCCTCTGGGATACCTTGGTTGACGTCCCGATAGGTCAAGTCATGAGGGCCGAGACGCTATCCCTCCCCCGACGCTATCCCTCTACTCCTTGCCGTCCTGAGTGATGGGCCCCCTCCCCCACCGAGCTCTATCACTCATTCTGCGTTCAATGAGTTCACCGTGAGTGTTCAAAAGAGGGGGGAGGCTTGTGTTCTCTGGGTTTGGGTTGAAGGGGGGAGGGAGGGGAGGGAGTGGTGAGGGGCTGGGGGAGGGTGTAGGTAGGGTTTTAAGAAAGAACTTCCATTGCTCCCTTCATGCCCTCAAGGATGTCCCAAAGCGCTTCCCAGCCAATGAGGTATGGCAGGGAAACGAGGCACACAATGTGCGCACAGCAAGATCCCACAAACAGCAGTGTGCTAATGACCCAGATCGTCTGTTTTTTTGTTTTAGCGATGGTCGAGGGATAAATATTGGGCTCCAGGACACTGGGGAGAACCGCCCCCCCCACCTCCCCTCCCTCCTCGTGGGATCTTTTCACAAGTCGGGCGCCTCCGAAGGATTTGTGGAGGGTCTGCGTCGGGAATGCGCGGGGAGCTAAATAGGGGCAGGGTTCGGGGCCCGGCGGGATAAGGCACGGATTGCTCGTGCCAGCAGCTGGCGCAGACACGATGGGCTGAATGGGTTAGGGATTGGGTTAGGTTTAGGGTTAGGGTTAGGATCTGGGTTAAGGTTAGGGATAGGGCTCGAGGGACGGATAGGATGAGGTTTAGGGACATAGTTAGAGTTCGGATTAGTTTTGGTTGGGGGGTTAGGTTTAGGGTCTGGGTTAGGTTTAGATTTAGGGATAGGGTCAGGGTTAGTGTCGGGAATTTGAGAAGTGGGGGAAGGGGTAAGGGTTTGGGTTAGGGGTTAGTTTTAGTATTAGGGTTAGGGTTAGGGTTTGGGTTAGGATTTCAGTTAGGGGTGAGGGTTTGTGTTAGGGGTTAGGGTTAGGGGTTAGGGGTAGGTTTAGGATTAAGGTTAAGGTTAGGGGTAAGGTTGGGGTTAGACTTAAAGTGTAGGATTAGGAGTTAGAGGTTAGGGTTAGGGTTAGGGGTAGAGTTAAGGGAAGGGTTAAGGTTAGGGTTAGGGTTAGGGTTAAGACCAGGGTGTAGGATTAGGAGTTAGAAGTTAGGGTTAGGGGTTAGAGGTTAGGGTTAGGTTAGGTTAGGGTTAAGGCTAGGGTGTAGGATTAGGAGTTAGAAGTTAGGGTTAGGGGTTAGAGGTTAGGGTTAGGTTAGGTTAGGGTTAAGGCTAGGATGTAGGATTAGGAGTTAGAGGTTAGGGCTAGGGGTTAGAGGTTAGGGTTAGGGTTAGGGTTAAGGTTAGGGTTAGGGTTAGGGTTAGGGTTAGGGTTAAGGCTAGGATGTAGGATTAGGAGTTAGAGGTTAGGGCTAGGGGTTAGAGGTTAGGGTTAGGGGTTAGGGTTAGGGTTAGGTTAGGTTAGGGTTAAGGCTAGGGTGTAGGATTCAGAGTTAGAGGTTAGGGTTTAGGGTTAGGGGTTAGGGGTTAGGGTTAGGGTTAGGGTTAAGGCTAGGATGTAGGATTAGGAGTTAGAAGTTAGGGTTAGGGGTTAGAGGTTAGGGTTAGGTTAGGTTAGGGTTAAGGCTAGGATGTAGGATTAGGAGTTAGAAGTTAGGGTTAGGGGTTAGGGGTTAGGGTTAGGGTTAGGGATTAGAGGTTAGGGTTAGGTTAGGTTAGGGTTAAGGCTAGGATGTAGGATTAGGAGTTAGAAGTTAGGGTTAGGGGTTAGGGTTAGGGTTAGGTTAGGTTAGGGTTAAGGCTAGGGTGTAGGATTTGGAGTTAGAGGTTAGGGTTTAGGGTTAGGGGTTAGGGGTTAGGGTTAGGGTTAAGGCTAGGATGTAGGATTAGGAGTTAGAGGTTAGGGTTAGGATTTAGGGTTAGGGGTAGGGTTAAGGTAAGGGTTAAGGTTAGGGTTAGGGTTAGGGTAAGGGTTAAGGTTAGGGTTAGGCACAATCGAAATGGAAAATGTTACAGTTGTTTTGGCTGAGGGTGTGAATAAAGGCTGACTGTGTTCGATGTGATTCACTCATTGCTGTTACCGAGTGAGTCGCTGTGCAGAATGGAACAGCAATCTTCCCACTGTCTCTTCCCCTCACACCTGGCAGTGACCAATCAGGCTGGGAGAGGCTAAAATTTCTGATGATGTCACTTTTGCCTGCCTTGACAACAACAACAACTTGCATTCAGCTAGTTCCTTAAACCGTCCCAAGGTGCTTCACAGGAGCGTCACCAGTCAAAATTTGACCCCCGAGCCACATCAGGAGATATTAGGGGACAGGCGACCGAAAGCTCAGTCAGAGGTTGGTCTTAGGGAGCGTCTTGAAGGAGGAGAGAGAGAGAGGCGGAGAGGTTTAGGGAGGGAATTCCAGAGCTCCCAGGCAGCTGAAGGCACAGCCGCCAATGGTGGAGCGATGGGAATTGGGGGGGGGGGGGGGGGGATGGGCGAGAGGCCGGAATTGGAGGAGAGCAGAGATTGCAGAGGGTTGTAGGGGCTGGAGGAGGTTACAGAGATAGGGAGGGGGGTGAAGAGGCCATGGAGGGAATATGAATGCTTTTGGTGCAGACGAGCATCCGACGGCTTGAAACGGAGTGAGTTGTTGATCCCAGACACCGGGAAGCCCCGCGGGGACAGCGCCCCTCGGGCATACTGCATCCCATCAGTCCCGGAGTGTGCCACGGATCGGAAAAACCGTCTCCGATCGAAAAATTGAGGATCAAATTCCACCCGCCATCAATCAAAATCGGAGCGGAGCTTTGCGTGGGGAGAATTTCCGGCTGTGTTTACCCTCCAGTAACCAACAGTTAAGGCGCAGGGAGCAAACGCAACCGGGAAGGCCTACTGTTCAGGCCTCTGTTTCCTGCCATGTTTCCAAAAATGCATGTTGACTTGTTTGTGTGGGGTTTTTTCCCCCCCTCTCTGTTTGCCAACCACAAAAGGTGAGAGGAATTCTCTTTCTTTTCTCTTGACCAGTGCGTTTTATCGGACAGTCCTCGAGGAGACAGCCTAGCTATGAGTCAACATGCCGACAATGGAAGACATGGCTGACATTTGTACACGTCTGGCTGGTTTCCCATTGTCTCCCCAGCAAAACCACTCCCCCACTCCCCCACCGCCTTAGTCTAACTAACTTGAATGAATTTTTCGAGGAGGTGACTAGATGTGTAGATGAGGGTAAAGCAGTTGATGTAGTCTACATGGACTTCAGTAAGGCTTTTGATAAGGTCCCCCATGGGATCCAGGGCAATTTGGCAAATTGGATCCAAAATTGGTTCAGTGGCAGGAGGCAGAGGGTGATGGTCGAGGGTTGTTTTTGCGAGTGGAAGCCTGTGACCAGTGGTGTACCACAGGGATCGGTGCTGGGACCTTTTCTGTTTGTAGTGTACATTAATGATTTAGACGTGAATATAGGAGGTATGATCAGTAAGTTCGCAGATGACACGAAAATTGGTGGTGTCGTAAATTATGAGGAGGAAAGCCTTAGATTACAGGACAATATAGATGGGCTGGTAAGATGGGCAGAGCAGTGGCAAATGGAGTTTAATCCTGAGAAGTGTGAGGTGATGCATTTTGGGAGGACTAACAAGGCAAGGGAATATACAATGGATTGTAGGACCCTAGGAAGTACAGAGGGTCAGAGGGACCTTGGTGTACTTGTCCATAGATCACTGAAGGCAGCAGCACAGGTAGATAAGGTGGTTAGGAAGGCATATGGGATACTTGCCTTTATTAGCTGAGGCATAGAATACGAGAGCAGGGAGGTTATGATGGAGCTGTATAAAACACTAGTTAGGCCACAGCTGGAGTACTGTGTACAGTTCTGGGCACCACACTACAGGAAGGATGTGATTACACTGGAGAGGGTGCAGAGGAGATTCACCAGGATGTTGCCTGGGTTGGAGCATTTCAGCTATGAAGAGAGACTGAAAAGACTAGGATTGTTTTCCTTAGAGCAGAGAAGGCTGAGGGGGGACCTGATTGAGGTGTACAAAATTATGAGGGGCATTGATAGGTTAGATAGGAAGAGACTTTTTCCCTTAGCGGAGGGGTCAATAACCAGGGGGCATAGATTTAAAGTAAGGGGCAGGAGGTTTGGAGGGGATTTGAGGAACTTCTTTTCACCCAGAGGGTGGTTGGAATCTGGAACACACTGCCTGAAGGGGTGGTGGAGGCAGGAACCCTCACAACATTTAGATGAGCATTTGAAACGTCATAGCATACAAGGCTACGGGCCCAAGTGCTGGAAAATGGGACTAGAATAGATAGGTGCTTGATGGCCGGCACAGACACGATGGGCCGAAGGGCCTGTTTCTCTGCTGTATAACTCTATGATTTTATGACCCTTGTCACCCAGCAGACAGAGACGGGACTGAACACTGCCGGGCCTCCATGGTAACAGGAGCAGGCCATTCAGCCCCTCGGTCCGACTCCACCCAGATCACCGCTGATCTGCACCTTCGCCCCCATCTCCCTGCCTCAACTCCTGTCCGATACCCTTCGCCCGCAGAAAGCGATCAATCTCAGATCTGAAATCTTCAGTCGACCCCCAGCCTCAGATTTTTCGAGGGGGGGGGGGGAGAGAGTTCCAGATTCCCACTCCCCTTTGTTTGAAGAAGTGTTTCCTGACATCACCCCCTGAACGGCCTGGCTCCAATGTTAAAGTTCTGCCCCCTTGTTCTGGACTCCCCTCCCCCCCACCAGAGGAAATAGTTTCTCTCTATCGACCCGATCGAATCCTTTAATCATCTTAAACCCCCTCGATTAGATCACCCCCTTAATCTTCTACACTGGAGGGAATACAAGCCTGTCCTCGTAATTTAACCCTTTTATCCCCGGGATCATTCAGGTGAATCTGCACTGCAGGAGGAGAAACGGTGAAGGGCGTCAACGCCAGAGCAGGGTTGTAAAGTGGGAGTTGGGAAGTGTCGGAGATAACAATTTAAGAAGGCTGTTGTGAACGTCCAGGAGAATGTGGGGAGAGCTCTTTAAGTGAGAGAGAGCGAGAGAAAGGGGGCCACGTGGCCCGAAAGGGTTAAATTCTCGGTGTGCCTCATCAGTGGATTTCATACTGAAATACGTCAGTGTGCAGTTATTTATGAACAATCTCACTGTTCTTTGGAGTCCTTAATTCCTCTGCAAACAATGTACAAGGGGACAGACTGACCCATTGTACCGAGAGAAAGTTTATACACTGGCACTGGGCGGGAGTCTGAATTAATCATTGACAGATTGGCCTTGTCCACGTCCAAACTCCTGACTGTTGCCTCCTCCAAAACTCTGGTGGAGGGGTCGGGGTGGGGGGGATTGGGCGCGGCTTGAAGTGCCTCCGCAGTCGAGTGGCACGCCATTGTCTCTGAGGGAGAGCTGGGCCCCGGGCCGCGGGATCGCGGGGCAGCCAATGGAAGCTGGGCCAGCGAGAGTCAGGAGATAAGGGAGGCTGGGGAGGAGGGATTCATCAGTGGGCGCGGAGTCAGGTTGTAGGATGAAAGGCCATTCGGCCCGACGGTACTGCCAAGCCCTCCCTCCGCAGCTCTGAAGGCCGCAACAGTTGACGACATAACGCCTGACCAGACAGGGGGATAATTCATCACCGGTGCTTGACGGGCAACTGAGGCGAGCTTTGTCAATGACCTCGTGCTTGTGCAGTCAGGGAACAATCAGAGGCCCTCTCGAGGGGGTGGCTCCGCGGGAAGGGTCAACTCGTATCCAGCTTTAGAGGTGAGGCCTGACGGTTCTCGAGCCCCTGCGCTCGCACGCTGGGTTAACCCATGTTGGGTTCAGGGGGTCATCACCGATGCTCGACACCTTGAGCTGCGCCCGCCGGGACCTGAGGGAGTGCCGCTCTGTCGCGGGCGCAGTCTTTCGGATGAGACGCTGAACCAAGGTCTCGGGGGCGGGGGGGGGGGTGGCGGGTGCGGTGGATGTGACAGATGGCTATTCCACTGCAGAGTGCTTCACAGCTGAGCCCTAACTTGTCTCTGCCTGACATCTGCCACCTTGAAGTTCATGGCGGAGGTCGTTGGATGGTGACTGGGAGGGGGTACCCGGGGGAAACCAACGGTAACATTGCGAACCTCCGTGTCTTTTGTCACCTGCGACCATTCCGTTTTTGTCCTGTGAGAGACGCCTTGGGGCGTTTTGTGGGACCAACAAAGAATTCGCATCTAATTTGTAGGGAGAAGGCAGCTGAGAAATAAACAGATCTCGGTGGTCTTGTGCACAGCTTATTCACGGTTCATGACCAACGCAGGGCAACTGTAGATTAAAGATAACAGGCTCGAGGGGCCGAATGGGCTCCTCCTGCTCCTATTTCTCGCGATCTTACGTTCTTCAGAATGTCAGAGATGAATGAGTTGTTGACTGAGGCAGAGATTGTCTCACCTGGAAGGTCCACCTGGGCTCCAGACTGGTTTCAGTCACCTGTGAGGCTCAGAGAAGGCTGTTCCGGAGTATGTTGTTGGGTTGGTCGTGGGTTCGAGCCCCCCCCCTCACCCCGGCTCCGGAGACGTGAATCCGTAATCCAGGCCGACGCTCCCAGTGCCGGTACCGAGGGAGTGCCGCACTATCGGTGGTGCCCTCTTGCAGATGAGACGTCAAACCGTGACCCTGTCTACCCCTCTCGGGTGGGTGTAAAAGATCCCTCGGCTGCTTTTGAAGAAGAGTGAGGGGGGAGGGGGAGAGTTCTCCCCGGTGTCCTGGGGCCCAATAATTATCCCTCAACCAACATCACTAAAAAAAAAAATGACCTGGGTCATTATCACACTGTGGGATCTTGCTGTGCGCATAAATGGCTGCTAAGGGGGGCAGCGGGGCAGGGGCAGCTGCTCTGTTCTACCACATATAACCAGCAGACGAGTCTGCTCATCGGCATCCCCCCGCCCCCGGAACGAGGGACGGGGAGGGGGGAAATCCTCTCGGGATCAGCAGGCCGGTCGGGAAGATGGATGGCTCGGCAGGATGTGTCACTGACGGGTAGACCAAACACCACCTGTTGTGGATGCGGAAACGGGGCAAACAATGGGGGAGTGGTGGGGGGGGGGTGCCTCGCTAACTGGGTCACTGGTTGTCATGGAGATACGGATGTCGGAGCCTGCCCCGGCTCCCGAGAGGCTGTGACTGCCAATTGTAATCCAAGCTTTCACAAAGGTTTTTTCAACCTCCTTACAATGCTGTAGATGGGGGAAAGATGGACACCGGTTTAAGATGACTGGCAAAGGAAGGGAAGAGTGACATGAAGGAAAACTATTTTCCACAGCCAGTGGTTCTGATCTGGAATGCACTGCCTGAGAGTGTGGCGGAGGTAGGTTCAATTGAGGCCTTCAAACGAGAGTGGGATAATTAGCTGAAGAGAAAACATTTGCAGGGCTCCGGGGTGGGGGCGGGGTCGTGGGACAAGATGAGCTGCTCGTACAGGGAGCTGGCACATGCTTGATGGGTCAAATGGCCCCATGCTGTCCCGTAACCCTTCCGTCTTTCTGCCTTCTCCTGACTCCGTCGGCCCTTTTGCCACAGCCTTCCAGTGAAACCATTGGCCGCAATGTCAAACTAGGCCTCGTCTCATCCTCTCATCATTGGGTGACAAATTAGCAAACAGAACAGAGACAGACAGAGAGAAAGAGAGAGAGAGAGAAGTCAACACGGGTCAAACTTCAGTTTAATTCTTTGCGAGACTGACGGTAGAATGTGAAAAAGGGCAGCCAAAGCAGTTTGTTTCATCTTTATTCTCCAAAAACAAAAAGTCAATGTTTTTAAAAGTGTCCGTGCTTTGCATAGATCAGTCTTCACTGAAGACAGTATGGTACTCTCCAAACTATGTACAAGAATTCAATATTTACAGCTGCTTTAGGCATCTTGCTACCACACGAAGCTGCCGCCAATCCCAAAATGTTTGACCGCGAATTTGACTCCTTTTGTATGCATTGCGATGAGCCAAGCCTTTACTGAGGCCTTCTTGGCGTCAGTGTATCTGTTAGGAATGATTCCTCCATTATAGAAGCCATACAGTAGGCCCAACCGAACCAACGCATCGCGTAGGCCTCCTCAAAAGTCACACATGAATGCATCTTATAACTGGGTGGGTGGGGCTTGTACCCAAGTGCGATGCGAGGTCCCAGGTTTTATGCTAAGTGCAGGCGGCGGAGATGTAACAAGAAAGGATGGGGAAGGTTGCGCTTTTGACACACATGACCTTAGTGATCCAGGGACACCATGGCGACCAGCGTTTGTTCATTTTGTCGGAGGACGTCCTGGGGTGGGCCCCCCCCCCCCCCCCCCCAACTGCTGCTACGGTTAGCGGGGGAAACATCAGTTCCCGTCGCACATGGGAAGGAGATCCTGGTTTGCAAAGGGTCGTGTGGCTATTTGGCATTCACCATTAGGCCCAGCAATGCCCCGTCTTCCAGTCTACACGACTTCCTCCTAGGCCCAGCACAAAGTCCTCTGGACTCCGACCGCGTGGAGTTAGGAAATGACCCCTCATATTAGGTCAGTGGGGTCTCTCTCCCTCACCTCTGAGTCAGAAGGCCGTGGGTTCGAATCCCCCTACTCCAGAATCTCGAGCCCATAATCCAGGCCGACACTCCCACTGCCAGTGCTGAGGGAGTGCTGCACTGCCGGAGGTGCCGTCTTTCAGGATGAGGTGTTAAACCGTGAGGCCCCTCTCCAAACTATGTAAAAGATCCCGCGGCCACTATTGGAAGAAGAGTGAGGGGGGTGGGAGGGGGAGTTCTCCCCGGTACCCTGGGCCCAATGTTTAACCCTCAACCAACATCAAAAAGAGGATGATCTGTGTCCTAACCACATTGTGGGATCTTGCTGTGCGCAAATTGCCTCCCACATTACTACAGTCACCGCACTTCAAAAAGTACTTCATTGGCTGTGAAGCACTTTGGGACGTCCCGAGGTCGTGAAAGGCGCTACAGGAATGCAAGTCCTTTCTTTCCTCTTAAAGGGACACCCACAACCTCTAAATGTCGGACGGCCTACTGAGTTGGCGCTGAGAGGAGGCGATTTCACGGGTTGACTAAACGAGGAGGTAGCGCCGCTGACTCCTAACCTTTGACCCCGCTGGTGTTCCCTTGTTACGGGGGGGTGTCCATTTTCCCATCCACCCCTCCTATTATTCCCGCTCTGCCGACCACTTCCCGGGACTGCGAACGAACAATGCAAAGGTGTTTTTTTTTTCTCTCTCCTGAGAATCTACTCTCAGCCCAAAGCCAATTCTTCACAAGAAAAGCAAAGAAAAATGGCGGCCGACTGGGTCGCGCAGAACGAGCGGGGTTTCTGATGCGGGAGCGGTGGGGCTGTCACTTAGACCTTTAAAGCGGGCAGGTGGGGGTCTGTCCCGTGTAAGCTGCTCTCCCGAGGGGGGGCCTGCCACGTGGTACAAGCCTCTTGGCCTTCCCGTGCGTTGGAACCGCTGCCGGACCCCACCGTCAGCAGTCAGATATATCCAACCCCCTTATTGCTGGACGAGGTCCAAAAAGTCAGCACCTTTATTTACAGAGAATTGCTGAGTGTCTTCCATTCGGCCCATCTGCTCCGTGTTGGTCTTCCTGCTCCCCACGAGCCTCCTCCCACCCCCTCTTCATCTCACCCTATCCCCATATCCTTCTATTCCTTTCTCCCTCATGTGTTTATCCAGCTTCCCCTTAAATACATCTCTGCTATTCCCCCTCAACCACTCCCTGTGGTAGCGAGTTCCACATTCTCACCACTCTCTGGGGAAAGGGGTTTCTCCTGAATTCCCCATTGGATTTATTAGTGACTGTCTTATATTGATGGTCCCCTAGTTCTGGTCTCCCCCCCCCCCACAAGTGGAAACATCTTCTCTACGTCTACCCTATCGAAAACCTTTTCATCATTTTAAAGCCCTCAATCAGGTCACCCCTCAGCCTTCTCTACTCTAGAGAAAAGAACCCTAGTTCTATTGAAAACGGATCAATGCAGAAAAACATCCCCAAGTTGCCTCAGAAAGGTGGAAGGTGAATACGGGAGGGAGAGAGGGAGGCGGAGAGGGGAATTGAAAGACGGCACCTCCGACTGTGCGGCACTCCCTCAGTACCGGCGCTGGGAGCGTCGGTCTGGATTGTCGGGCTCAAGCGCTCACATGGGGCCTGAACCCAGCAGCTGTTGACTCAGGTGGAAGGAGCTGAGTCAAGTCAGAAATATAGAACAATGGGCCTTTCAATGTTCCCAACACCTGGGGGCCTCTCGTTCAACTTCGAACTCAAATCCTCAGGTTTTGCGAATGAGTCAATTGACAAGTGCCAAAAAAATAGCTTGCCTCGCTGCGACAGTTACCACAGAATGTTTTTTTGAATCAAATCCAGGTCTGAGGCCTTCTCACACCCTGTTTTCTGTTTCTCTCCATAACCAAAGATCTCTTTGTTTTGGCTAAGTCAATATGTTTTTTTTGCCCCCCCCCCCACCACCTCAAACAAGCTTGCATTTCTGTAGTGCCTTTCATGACCTCGAGACATCCCAGGCCTCTGGCTCCCCATATCCCTGCACATTTTCCCCCTTCCAGTATTTATCCAATTCCCCTTTTGAAAGTTACTATTGAATCTGCTTCCACTGCCCTTTCAGGCAGCGCGTTCCAGATCACAACAACTCACTGCGTTAAAAAAAAATTCTCCTCCTCTCCCCCCTCTGGTTCATTTACCAATTATCTTCAATCTGTGTCCCTCTGGTTACCGACCCTCCTGCCACTGGAAACAGTTTCTCCTTATTTACTCCATCAAAACCCTTCCTGATTTCGAACGCCCCGATTAAATCTCCCCCTTAACCTTCTCCGCTCTAAGGAGAACAATCCCAGCTTCTCCCAGTCTCTCCACATTAACTGAAGCCCCTCATCCCCGCTCCCATTCCGGTAAATCTCCCTCCGCACCCTCTCAGAGGCCTCGACATCCTAACTAAATTGACATTTGACCCATGTTTCATCAGCGGTGCCATATTGGTGAGTTCTGGCCAGTTACGTGGGCGTCTTGGAGACATCCCAGCCCAGTGCAGTGCTCTCTCGATGTCCACACAGCCCCTTCCGAGTTAGTAGGGTGTTGAAGGTAGGTGTTTGCTGCCCCCTGAATGTCAGCTTGCACTGCAAAGGAGTTGGGGGTCTGGGGAGCTACATGGGGTGTGAGAGGCTGCACGAGTTCCTGTGGAGTGCAAAGGTCGAGGTTCACGGTCAGGGCTGGGTCATCAGCTATCAGGCTATTTGACCATGGAGGGCGGAAGTATGAGAGCATGCACATACACATGGAAGGGGGGGTCCCTGGATGGTGATCAGAGGTCTAGAGCTCTGGCTGATTTCCCCACATGGTACAGAGAGAACGGAGGCCAACTTAACCCCTTAACTGCCATCCCGATTGAGACCAGCAAACTCAACATTGCAAACGCATGCATTCCCATCCAATCTCATACAGGGTAAATCTCCCTCTACACTGTCCCCATCAAACACTCCCAGGACAGGTACAGCACTGGGATTGGCTCCTTTGTGATTGGGAATACTGAGTGCTGAGTGCATCAACGAGGTGCAGCTGACAGTGCTGCAGTCAGTTGCTGGAGGTGCTGCTGGAGAAGGAGTGCTGAGGAGGGAACTGCAAGAACTGCAAAAACTTTTCAACAACTTTTGCTGCAGAGGAGGAAAGACTTTGAAAAAGGCTGTATTTCGAGGTGGGTGTCGAGTACCAAGCTTTCATTTCATTTGGACTGTTGTGGGAGGTGAAAGAGGCCAGAAGAACAAGGGGTGGGGGCTATACAATTCTGTAGGGAGCTGTGCAGTTGCATTAAAGTTGCAGGGAAGCTCCCTCCCCACCCCATTTGCCCAGCCTGAGTCAGCTGAAGCTGCCTGGCTAATAGAGACATCAGGATCGAACGAGAGCCTGGGCAGCTTTCGGCTGACCCAGGTGAAGACCCCTCCCACAACCAGAAGACCGGAAGACCAGAAGTATTTACAGTGCTCTGAGTACCACCCCTTAAGGGGAAAAAAAAGCAAAGTCATCGCTTGCAGCCTGTCTTTCCCATTTCCTGTGTACCCTCAGCCTCTCCCCAAACCTCCTAGTTGGTTTCTTTGTTTGTTTGTTTGCTTACCTGCAATTTGGGGGTGGGTTTGGCTCTTGAGCCATGGCAAGCCCATCATCACCGGTGGCGGGGCCTTCTCATACCTACGCAGCTGCAGCTTCTGTGGCTGCCCACGTGGCCCCGTCACCCTTTAAATTATTGACATGCAGCCATGGGGTGAAGAGCTATCCCCACCCCAACATGTCTATTGAGGCCTGCGTTAAGGCAATGGCCGTGGTTGTCGGCCCCTCGGCCATTGTTGCGGCCTCAAAGATGTATGGGAAGGCTGTGTTCTTTTTGAAGACCGAGCGGGCGGTGTCCCTGGCCCTGAGTAAAGGGCTCACTGTGGGGGGGACCTTCCTGCCAGTGGACCCTCTGGGGGCCACTGCGCATCGGATAATGTTGTCCAACGTCCCACCCTTCATTCCCAGTGAGCTCCTCCTCCCCCACCTGCACCATCTGGGGGAGGTGAGGTCGGGGATCACCCCAGTCCGGCTTGGTCTTCGGGAGCACAGCCTCCAACATGTCTACTCCTTCCGCCGCCAGTTATTTATGCAGCTGGCGCGGGAGGAGGACACGGAGGGCCAATTTAATGTGGAGTTCCAGGGGACGGCCTACCGCGTCTTTTGGACCTCGGATGGGGCGCGGTGCCACGTCTGCAAGGGGGTGGGGCATGTTCGTAAGAACTGCCCCAACCTCCCGGCCGCCAGCTCCACCTCGGCGGCCCAGAGTGGTTCCACAGCACCTCCTCCCACTCCCCCCGCACATCCAACAGACACCGCTCAGTCGGTTCCGGAGGCTGTGGTTTTCACAGCCTCTGGCGGGGAGGGGAGCGTCCGTCCGAGCGGAAGGAAGACGCGGGGAAAAAAGAAACATCGTGAGGCGCGTCCCCTGGACACTTTGACTCAACCCGAGCCTGAGCTCAGCCCAAAGCCCATTCCCATGGAATCCACCTGTCCCAGGGCTGGGCTCAGGCCCAGGGTGACTAAAAAAGGAAAAAAGGGTGCGGAGGCGGAGGCCTCTGATGACATGGAGGTCTCTGAGTCTCCGCGCCCAAGTGCGAAAAAGAGGAGAAGGCACCCCTCCACAGAAATAACACAGGGCCCTGAGGTGCAGGGCCCATCTGTTGGAGGGGAGCTGCCTCCTGTTTCTGGTCCTCAGGTGCCCCCTACCGCCACCACCAAGGCTGCAAAGTCCGGGCAGGTGCTCCCTATTCCTCAGGATGGAGGGGAGGGGATGGCCCCGGTACGTGAGGCCCCTCCTGAAGGAGTAAGTGGGGCCCTGCTTGTGGTGGGGGAGCCTGGGGAAACCGCCCATTCCGCCACTGCTACTGGGTCGGGTGTCCTGAATGAAGGGGAGGGCGAGGCCCCAGAGGGTCGGGCCTCCCAGCCGGAGTCCACCACCAACCAGGAGACACCCGACCCAGTTATAACTGAGAATGCTGCCCCATCTGCTGGGCCTGTGGGTGCTGGCGGAGCGGGAGATGGCCTCCTCTCGCCGCCTCCGGTCTCGGCTCCGGCTGGTTTCCCGGAGTCCGGATCTTCTGTCTCCCCTGGACCAGTCATTGGCCTGGGGATGGAGGTGGAGGGGGGTCCTGAACCGCTGGTGCCTACAGGCTCCAGTTTCACAATAGAACCCAGAGAGGACTCCTCCGCCATCGATCCTGGGGGTGGGATCGTGACGGAGGCGGGACCAGCTGGCGCGGCCGGGACGTCCGCCCCACAGTGTGTGGTGGATGTGTTGGCCGCTGGCGGTGACGACCCGGAGGAGGATGGGGATTCGGTGCGGGGCACGGAGGATGATCTTGATTCCATCGCCAGTGAGGTGGTGGAGTCCCTCGTGCCTCCCACCGAATCTCCTCTCATCCCCACGGCGGAACTCCGGGATTTCCTCGCGGCTTGCAGAGGTTGCCGCAATAAAGTTCAGCTGGCCCTCGACCGTTGGTCGAATCTGGCGCTGATCATCCAGTCCGTCCGTGCCGCCCTTAAGATAGCGGGCAAGCGCGCGGACGTGAAACTGGTTGAGAGGCGCCGTTTTAATGTGTTCCTCAATGGGTTGCTGGGGGAGTGGAGGGCCAGGTGCACTTCCACTCCCTCCTCACAGTGAGCTGTTGGTGACGGGTTTTAAGTACCTTTGACATGAAGATAACCATAGCCAGCCTCAACATCAACGGCAGCAGAGGGGCTCACCGCAGATTTCACAATCTCTCAGTCCTTAGGGAAGGGAGATACGCGGTGAGCTTTCTGCAGGAAACCCACACCGTTCCGGGAGACGAAGCCACCTGGCTCCTGGAGTGGCAGGGTGGGGTCTACATGAGTCACCTCACCCCTATTTCTAGTGGGGTGGCGATCTTGTTGGCCCCGACTTTTCAGCCGGAGATCTTGGGGGTCAAGGAGCTAGTGCCGGGCCGCTTGCTCCACCTCGCCGTTCGCCTGGGTAGCGTGCCGCTCCACTTTGTGAACGTGTACGCGCCCAGGCCCGGCGCTTTGCAAGCGCGCTTCTTTGAAGAAGTGTCCGCTCTCTTGAGCTCCATCGATAGCGGCGAGTGCATCATCCTCGGGGGGGATTTTAACTGCACCCTCGAGGTGGGGGATCGCTCCGGTCCCCAGCGCGGCCAAGCGTCGGTGGAGAAGTTGAGGGGACTGATCAGCTCCCTTAACTTGGTGGACGTCTGGCGGAATCTCCATCCCGACTCCAGCGCCTTCACGTGGAGGTCTGGAGGAGGGGGGTCGCGAATCGACCGCCTCTACATTTCGCAGGCGTACGTCTCCCGCGTTTCGGCGGCCTCCATGCGGCTGGTGCCGTGCTCGGACCACCGCCTGGTGTGGGCGGAGTTCACTCCGCTCCGCACGCGGGCGGGGTCCGCGTACTGGCACTTTAACAACCGGCTGCTGGAGGACGTGCGATTTCGGGACTCGTTCTGTCGATTCTGGGCCGACTGGAGAAGGAAGCAGGGGGGCTTCCCCTCCTTGAGGCTATGGTGGGATGTGGGCAAGACTCACATCCGCGTCTTCTGTCAGGAGTACGCGAAGGGGTCGACCAAGAGGCGGGAAGCCGAGGTCGGGCGCCTTGAGAGGGAGGTGCTCGACTTGGAATCCCGCCTCGGTCATGCCGTCGCGGACCCGGCCCTGTGGCAGGCGTACAAAGAGAAGAAGGGCGCGCTGAGGAACCTGCAGCTCATAGGGTCCCGAGGCGCGTACGTGAGGTCGCGGATCCAGATCCTGGAAGATTTGGACCGCGCCTCACCCTTCTTCTACTCGCTGGAAAAATGGCGGGGGGTCCGTAAGCAGCTCGTCGAGCTGCTGGCCGACGACGGATCCTCCATCACGGATCCGGAGGGAATGGGCCTCCTGGTCCGGACGTATTACAGTGCGTTGTTCTCTCCGGATCCGTCCAGCGAGGATGCGCGCAGAGTTTTGTGGGAGGACCTGCCGCAGGTCAGCCCGGAGGGCGCCGAAGGATTGGAGGCTCCGCTCACGTTGGCGGAGCTGACTGGCGCCCTCCACCAGCTCTCGAGGGGCAAATCCCCAGGGCTGGATGGGTTGACCGTGGAGTTCCTCAGGGCGTTCTGGGACGTCCTGGGGGACGATTACGCGCGGGTCCTGGGGGAAAGCCTGGCGACCGGGGAGATGCCCCTCTCGTGGCGCAGGGCGGTCATCGTCCTGCTGCCGAAGAGGGGCGATCTCCGCCTGCTTAAAAACTGGCGTCCGGTCTCCCTCCTCAGCACGGATTATAAGATCTTTGCCCGGGCTATGTCTACCCGCCTGGGCTCCGTGCTGGCCCACATGATCCACCCCGACCAGTCCTACACGGTCCCGGGCCGGTCCATCCAGGACAACATCCACCTGGTCCGGGACCTGATCCATCTTTCCCAGAGGACTGGTCAGTCGGTCGCCTTTCTCTCCCTCGATCAGGAGAAGGCGTTCGACAGGGTGGATCACGATTACCTTTTCGGGACTCTGCGCGCTTTCGGACTCGGGCCGCATTTCGTGGCCCGGGTCCGACTTTTATACGCCGCCGCAGAGTGTCTAGTCAAAGTTAACGGGTCCTTGACGGCGCCCCTTCGCTTTGGGAGAGGAGTGCGTCAGGGGTGCCCCATGTCCGGCCAATTGTATACCATCTGCGTGGAGCCCTTCCTGTGCCTGCTTCGCAGGAGGTTGACGGGATTGGCTCTGCGCGAGCCGGCCATGCGGGTCGTCCTCTCGGCTTACGCCGACGACGTGCTCCTCGCAATCACAGATCCCGTTGACTTGCGGAGGATGCGCGACTGCCAGCAGACCTTTTCTGCCGCGTCCTCCGCGAGGATCAATTGGGAGAAATGTTCCGGACTCCTGGTTGGTCAGTGGCGGGTGGACTCCCTGCCGGAGGAGATGACACCTTTTGCGTGGAGCACCACGCACCTCCTCTATTTGGGAGTCCACCTTAGCCCCGCTGAGGAAGCCTGGCCGGCAAACTGGCAGGAGTTGGAGGCGAAAGTCACCGCTCGGCTGGGGCGCTGGACAGGACTGCTCCGAGTGCTTTCCTACAGGGGCCGAGCGTTGGTCATAAACCAACTGGTGGCCTCCATGCTGTGGTACCGGTTGGTCACTTTGGCCCCGCCCCCTGTATTTGCCACCAAGATCCAGAAGAAACTCGTCGATTTCTTCTGGGGCAAGAGGAAACACTGGGTCTCTGCCGCGGTCCTGAGTCTCCCGATCGAGGAGGGCGGTCAGTCGCTGGTGTGCGTCCGCACCCAGGCTGCGACTCTCCGCCTTCGGACCCTGCAGAGATACCTGTACGTCGAGCGTCCTCCCAGATGGTGTGCGCTGGCGACGTATTTTTTCCGCCAGTGTCACTGCCTTCAAGACGACACGCAGCTCCCGGTGGAGTCCGTTAGCCGCGCCTCTCTGAGGGAGTTGCCTGTCTTTTACCGGGATCTTTTCCGAGTCTGGAACATGGTCGCCTCCAGTCAGGGCGCTCCCCCGCCGGCGGAGGAGAGCGCCTCGGCTGTCCGGGCGGCCGACTCCGGGGATGGTCCGGCGGGCGGAGGAGTAGCCGAAACCCCCGGGACGCCCCTCACTGCGGGTGGCGAGGGGGCTCGGGAGTGCGGAGCGATCCCGGCCGAGCTGACCCCCGCTCGGCCGGAACTGCTCATCGGACCCAGGCCCCGAAACCCTCCTCGGGAGCCGGTCCCGCACAACCCGAGCCGCCTCTCGGAAATGCCCTCCGTGCCATTCCAATCGGCGCGGAGGGGTTTCCTGTACGGGCTGCTCCTGCACACTCTCCACTTCCTCGCCCTCGTCAGCCGGCCGGACACGCCCTGGCGGTCCGCGTTGCCATCTGGTGGCGAGGGGAAACCCCGATGGAGGTCTCTCTACGCGGGAGTCTTCCCCCTTTACATCGGGGACCTGGGGTGGAGGGTGCTGCACAGAGCAGTCCCGTGCAATAGGCTTTTAAGTAGGTTCACGGACTCCCAGGCCACCTGTACTTTCTGCGGCCTGGACGAGTCCGTGTTCCACGTTTATACGGAGTGTGCGAGGTTGCAGCCCCTATTTGAGTATCTGAAGGGGCTGCTCCTCAAATTCTGGCTGCACTTCAGTCCCACGCTCCTGATCTTTGGGCACCCGGTGCGGAGGGGCTTGGGCCGGGAGGAGGATCTCCTCATCGGTCTGCTCCTGGGCCTGGCCAAGGTGGCAATTCACAGGTCCAGGTTGCGGGCCGTTGGGGGGTCCGTCCTCCCCGATTGCCTGCCCCTCTTCCGCGGTTACGTTCGCGCCCGGGTGTCCCTGGAAAAGGAGCATGCGGTGTCCGCCGGTACGCTTGAGGCCTTCCGCGACCGGTGGGCACCGCAGGGACTGGAGTGCATCGTCGACGCCGAGAATGGCATTTTAATTTGAGTTTTTTGTTTATTTATCTGTTTTAATAAAGTTATTTTAAAAATATAAGTGTGTATATAAAGGGGGCCTGAGGAATAAAGGCCCCCTCGACATAAAAAATGTATAAAGGGGGCCTGAGGAATAAAGGCCCCCTCGATGTGGAAAATATAAAAGGGGCCTGGGGTATAAAGGTCACCTTGTAAAAAAAGAAAAAAGAAAAAAAGAAAAAAAAAAAAAAAAAAAAAAAAAACGGGAAAAAAAAAAAAACGGGGGTAAAAAAAAAACGGGGGTTAGATACAGAGTAAAGCTCCCTCTACACTGTAAAAAAAAAAAAAAAAAAAAAAGAAAAAAAAAAAAAAAAAAAACGGGGGTTAGATACAGAGTAAAGCTCCCTCTACACTGTCCCCCATCAAACACTCCCAGGACAGGTACAGCACAGGGTTTAGATACAGAGTAAAGCTCCCTCTACACTGTCCCCATCAAACACTCCCAGGACAGGTACAGTACGGGGGTTAGATACAGAGTAAAGCTCCCTCTACACTGTCCCCATCAAACACTCCCAGGACAGGTACAGCACGCTGGTTAGATACAGAGTAAATCTCCCTCTACACTGTCCCCCATCAAACACTCCCAGGACAGGTACAGCACAGGGTTAGATACAGAGTAAATCTCCCTCTACACTGTCCCCCATCAAACATTCCCAGGACATGTACAGCACGGGGGTTAGATACAGAGTAAAGCTCCCTCTACACTGTCCCCCATCAAACATTCCCAGGACATGTACAGCACGGGGGTTAGATACAGAGTAAAGCTCCCTCTACACTGTCCCCCATCAAACATTCCCAGGACATGTACAGCACGGGGTTAGATACAGAGTAAAGCTCCCTCTACACTGTCCCCCATCAAACATTCCCAGGACATGTACAGCACGGGGATAGATACAGAGTAAAGCTCCCTTAAAAAAACCAAACGGGGTTGGATACAGGTGAAGTGTAAAGCCTCCAGTGCTGGTATACAATATCCTCATTCCCCTCCTGGCCCTCCTTATGGAAGCTCTCACCCAGGATTTGTCCCCCATACGGGAACCTGTGCCCTCCGTATTTTAGGCCTGTGGATGATGAATTGAGGCCAAGTATTGTTATGGTTATTGTGAGCAGGAAGGCAAATTTTGAACCTATCCTGCAGGACTGTATTGTCTGTCAAGTATTAATGACGTAACATTTGTTTTCCAAAAGAATTGACACTGTCTTGACCTCCTCACTTCTTGACCCTTGCTCTTTCCCCGATCCCTGACCCCCTAATGCACGGGCAGCGCAAAGAAGTGACCCCACCCCCGAAAAGTACATGACCTGGCCACCATTTTGTCCGTCGCCCGTTCTTGTGTACACCAAAGGTTCACATTTCAACCTGGATCTGGCCTCAGATGTCTCTCGAGATTTTTTCCACCGCACTCAGCACACAGTCTCTTCCGTGCCTCCCAGAACCACCTCACCTCCACCTGAAGGCCTCTCCGTCAACTCAAGGCCCGGGCTCAAGGCTCCCTAGCCAAGATTACCCAATCCCCGCCTCCTCCATCCCACTGGGCCTCTCCCTCTCCTGACGTGCGGCCTTCCTCAGCAACACTTTCAGCGAACCGCCCCAGCACCGCCCACCGCCGCAAAAAAAAAAGTAATGGCTGACCGAAATTGGACGGGCCGCCCGCACTATTTAAAAAAAAATGGAAGCAAATGCTTTCCGAGAAACAACCCTTTGAAGAAAAAAGATTTGGAATTCTTGTCACGATGGGCGGCCATTTTGCGTCGGTCGCCAAGCAACTGCCTGGCAAAAAATTATGCCAACTTTGACTGGTTTTTCTTTTCGTAAAGACTTGTTTTTTTTTTTGTTTTGTTTTTCTAGGTTTTCTTGTGTGTGTGCGTGTGTTTGTGTTCCAGTTGTAAATCGTCGCTGTATAGCCTGTGTCTCCTCCTTGTTTCGAGCTGCGTGGGTTTCGGATTGTTTTTTTTTCGTTTTTTTGCAGAGAAATTCGTCCTGATCAGAAAGGTCAAAGTTCACGTTGACGGATGAGTGACCTTGGGGAGGGTGGGGCGGGGGGGGGTTTGGTGGTGTGGGGCAGGGGAGGGGATCGGGGTGGGTGGGGGGGTTGAGGGCAGTGGGGGGGGGGATGGGTGAGGATGTGCCGTTCCCCGTTCATGTTCATCTGTACTCTCCCAAAACGTTGGGTCATCAAGGCCGGCATTGTGGAGCTAGGAGGCTAAAAGAGTCAACAGTAGCAGGATCGCCAAGACAACCGTGAGCTTTAGATGTTTCCGGCTTGGACTGCTGCCACTTACACTCTTCTCCAGCTTTGGGACCTCGGGTTTGAAGTTATCTGCAGGAGAGAGGAAGAACGTGAGACATTGCTGGTACCTCCGCAACCTCCTCTAGCTCTGCGGTCCTCCCAGTGTCTCCCCCACTCTGGTCTATTCCCCCGATTCCCATCGCTCCACCATTGGCGGCCGGGCCTTCAGCTGCCTGGGGCCCTAGGTTCTGGAATTCCCTCCCTAAACCTCTCCGCCTCTCTCTCTCTTTCTCTCTCCTCCTTTAAGACGCTCCTTAAAACCAACCTCTTTGACCGCTTTTTTCTTTTTATTCATTCATGTGGGCAAGGCCAGCATTTATTGCCCCATCCCTAATTGCCCCTTGAGAAGGTGGTGGTGAGCTGCCTTCTTGAACTGCTGCAGTCCATGTGGGGTAGGTACACCCACAGTGCTGTTAGGGAGGGAGTTCCAGGATATTGACCCAGCGACAGAGAAGGAACGGCCGATATAGTTGCAAGTCAGGATGGTGTGTGACTTGGAGGGGAACTTGCAGGTGGTGGTGTTCCCATGTGTCTGCTGCTCTTGTCCTTCCAGTTGGTAGAGGTCGCGGGTTTGGAAGGTGCTGTCTGAGGAGCCTTGGTGAGTTCTGCAGTGCATCTTGTAGATGGTACACACTGCTGCCACTGTGCGTCGGTGGTGGAGGGAGTGAATGTTTGTGGATGGGGTGTCAATCAAGCGGGCTACTTTGTCCTGGATGGTGTCGAGCTTCTTGATTGTTGTTGGAGCTGCACCCATCCAGGCAAGTGGAGAGTATTCCATCACACTCCTGACTTGTGCCTTGTAGATGGTGGACAGGCTTTGGGGAGTCAGGAGGTGAGTTACTCACCGCAGAATTTCTAACCTCTGACCTGCTCTTGTAGCCACAGTATTTATATGGCTGGTCCAGTTCAGTTTCTCGTCAATGATAACCCCTGGGATGTTGATAGTGGGGGATTCAGCAATGGTAATGCCATTGAATGTCAAGTGGAGATGGTTAGATTCTCTCTTGTTGGAGATGGTCATTGCCTGGCACTTGTGTGGCACGAATGTTACTTGCCACTTATCAGCCTAGGTCTGGATATTGTCCAGGTCTTGCTGCATTTCTACATGGACTGCTTCAGTATCTGAGGAGTTGTGAATGGTGCTGAACATTGTGCAATCATCAGCGAACATCCCCACTTCTGACCTTATGATTGAAGGAAGGTCATTGATGAAGCAGCTGAAGATGGTTGGGATGGGACACTACCCTGAGGAACTCCTGCAGTGATGAACTGGAGCTCAGATGATTGACCTCCAACAACCACAACCATCTTCCTTTGTGCTAGGTATGACTCCAGCCAGTGGAGGGTTTTTCCCCTGATTCCCATTGACTCCAGTTTTGCTAGGGCTCCTTGATACCATACTCGGTCAAATGCTGCCTTGATGTCAAGGGCAGTCACTCTCACCTCATCTCTTGAGTTCAGCTCTTTTGTCCATGTTTGAACCAAGGCTGTAATGAGGTCAGGAGCTGAGTGGCCCTGGCGGAACCCAAACTGAGCGTCACTGAACAGGTTATTGCTAAGCAAGTGCTGCTTGATGGCACTGTTGATGACACCTTCCATCACTTTACTGATGATTGAGAGTAGGCTGATGGGGCAGTAATTGGTCGGGTTGGACTTGTCCTGCTTTTTGTGGACAGGACATACCTGGGCAATTTTCCACATTGCCAGGTAGATGCCAGCGTTGTGACTGTACTGGAACAGCTTGGCTGGGGGAAGTTCTGGAGCACAGGTCTTCAGTACTATTGCCGGAATATTGTCAGGGCCCATAGCCTTTGCAGTATCCAGTGCCTTCAGTCGTTTCTTGATATCACACGGAGTGAATCGAATTGGCTGAAGTCTGGCATCTGTGATGCTGGAGACTTCAGGAGGAGGCCGAGATGGATCATCAACTCGGCACTTCTGGCTGAAGATTGTTGCAAATGCTTCAGCCTTATCTTTCGCACTGATGTGCTGGGCTCCCCCATCATTGAGGATGGGGATATTTGTGGAGCCACCTCCTCCAGTTAGTTGTTTAATTGTCCACCACCATTCACGACTGGATGTGGCAGGACTGCAGAGCTTAGATCTGATCTGTTGGTTATGGGATCGCTTAGCTCTGTCTATCGCATGCTGCTTACGCAGTTTGGCACGCAGATAGTCCTGTGTTGTAGCTTCACCAGATTGACACCTCATTTTGAGTTATGCCTGGTGCTGCTCCTGGCATGCCCTCCTGCACTCTTCATTGAACCAGGGTTGGTCTCCTGGCTTGATGGCAATGGTAGAGTGGGGGATATGCTGGGCCATGAGGTTACAGATTGTGGTTGAGTACAATTCTGCTGCTGCTGATGGCCCACAGAACCTCATGGATGCCCAATTTTGCATTGCTAGATCTGTTTGAAGTCTATCCCATTTAGCACGGTGATAGTGCCACACAACACGATGGAGGGTATCCTCAATGTGAAAGCGGGACTTTGTCTCCACAAGGACTGCGCGGTGGTCACTCCTACCAATACTGTCATGGACAGATGCATCTGCGGCAGGCAGATTGGTGAGGACGAGGCCAAGTATGTTCTTCCCTCGTGTTAGTTCCCCCACCACCTGCCACATACCCAGTCGAGCAGCTATGTCCTTTAGGTCTCGGCCAGCTCGGTCAGTAGTGGTGCTACTGAGCCTCTCTTGGTGATGGACATTGAAGTCCCCCACCCAGAGTACATTCTGTGCCCTTGCCACCCTCAGTGCTTCCCCCGAGTGGTGTTTGACATGGTGGAGTACTGACTCATCCGCTGAGGGAGGGCGGTAGGTGGTAATCAGCAGGAGGTTTCCTTGTCCATGTTTGACTTGCTGCCATTAGACTTCATGGGGTCCGGAGTCGATGTTGAGATATTCGGACCTGACATCCTTACGTAGCTCAAGATCGAATTTTGTTTGGTATAGCTCCATTGAAAGACTTTGGGACATTTTAATATGTTAAAGGGTTTATTTAAATAGAAGTTGCTGATTGGTTTTAACCGCAGAGGTCGTGAGGTCAAATGCCAAGCGGCAATGGGCGGCCCAGTAAAGCTGGTCATGGCACCAGCAAACACCCGGCCAGGTATTGGTAGAAAGTACCACTCCTCCCTGGTCTGGGCCTGCACGTGACTCCTGCGACCACTCCACACCCTCGACTCTTTATGCAGTACCTCCCCGGGAGCTGTTCATAGTTCCTGCTCTTTGCTGGGTACAGGCCAGGGATCCCATCGATTTACTAATGTGCAAAGGGTAATTGTGTCACAGTCCATATAATTGTTGGAGGCTAACATTGCGGCTATTGTCCGTCTCTGTCTCTCTTTGCAAGCCTGGAAACTCTCTGCTTTTGAGAATGCTTTGAATTATTCCAAGTGACTCCAGTACCTCTCTCCTTGCTCTCATACAGGTCGAACGTCCAGCACAGGAAACAGGCCATTCGGCCCAGCTGCCCCCGTGTTGGTGTTTCTGCTCCACTCTTCATCTCTCCCCGTCAACATACCCCTTCTGTTCCTTTCTCAGCCTATTCAACTTCAGAGGACTTCATGCATTCTGGCAAAGGTCGGCGGGTCCTCAGTCAGATTAGTGAGGTTGCTTGAGATATGCAGCCATTAATGGCAACCGGGATTGGATGTTTGATGTGGCTGCACCAAATTGGCCCACAAAATAATTCAGATGCCGCATAAGGATGATTCTCTCATCGAAGACCATCCCCCTAGTCCGCTAGCCCTCCCATCGAAGACCATCTCTCTCGTCCCCTAACTCTCCCATCGAAGACCATCCCCCTAGTCCCCTAACCCTCCCATCGAAGACCATCTCTCTAGTCCCCTAACTCTCCCATCGAAGACCATCCCTCTAGTCCCCTAACTCTCCCATCGAAGACCATCCCTCTAATCCCCTAACTCTCCCATTGAAGACCATCCCTCTAGTCCCCTAACCCTCCCATCGAAGACCATCTCTCTAGTCCCCTAACTCTCCCATCGAAGACCATTCCTCTAGTCCCCTAACTCTCCCATCGAAGACCATCCCTCAAGTCCCCTAACACTCCCATTGAAGACCATCCCTCTAGACCCCTCACTCTCCCATCGAAGACCATCCTCTAGTCCCCTAACACTCCCATCGAAGACCATCCCTCTAGTCCTCTAACACTCCCATCGAAGACCATCCCTCTAGTCCCCTAACTCTCCCATCGAAGACCATCCCCCTAGTCCCCTAACACCCCCATCAAAGACCATCCCTCTAGTCCCCTAACTCTCCCATCGAAGACCATCCCTCTAGTCCCCTAACTCTCCCATCGAAGACCATCCCTCTAGTCTCCATGTCTTGTCGGTGTGGTGACCTATCCCAGCACTCGTTGATAGCATGTGACTCACCCAGATCTTCTATAGTCTTTACATCGTGGCCCACTGTGAACTGCGGAGGTGTCGGAACAAGCTCCTCACTTGGGTGCGATGCTGCAAGGCAAAGGTCAAAGGGTAAAGTTCAACCAGTCAACGTGACGGACATTCGGGCAGTCCACTCTGGGCAGCTGGATGTGACGTAAAGTGAGAGGGAAGAACTGAGAAGTTGTAACTATCAGAACAGGCCGGGGGCTCTTTTCTCTAGAGTAGAGAAGGCTGAGGGGTGACCTGATCGAGGGCTTTAAAATGATGAAAGGGTTTCGAGAGGGTAGACGTAGAGAAGATGTTTCCACTTGTGGGGGGGAGACCAGAACTAGGGGGCCATCAATATAAGACAGTCACTAATAAATCCAATGGGGAATTCAGGAGAAACGTCTTAAGAATGAATCATGAAAGAGGGGCTGAATGTCCTCCTCCTGTCCGAGTTGTGGATCAGTGGGCAGCTCTCTCTAGAAGGTTGTGGGTTCGAGCCCCTACTCCAGAGAATTGAGCCCATAATCCAGGCCGTCACTCCCAGTGCCAGTACTGAGGGAGTGCTGCACTGTCGGAGGTGCCATCCTTCAGGATGAGATGTTAAACCGAAGCCCCCATCTGCCCCTCTCAGGTGGGTGTAAATGATCCCATGGCCATTATTGGACGAAGAGCCGGAGGGGAGGGGGGGGGGGGGTGGGGAGGGTGGCGGGGTTGGTGTGTGGAGGGGGGTGGGGGATCTCCCCGCTGTCCTGATGCCAATATTTATCCCTCAACCCACGTCACTAAAAAAAAAGAAACATCGAGCTGTCATTATCACATTGCTGTTCGTGGGATCTTGCTGTGCGCAGATTGGCTGCCGCGTTTTCGGCATGGCAACAGTGACCGCACTCCAAAGGGAGCAACTCCATTGGCTGTGAAGCTTCCGGACGTCCTGCGGTGGTGAAAGGCGCTACAGAAATGCAAGCTCCTCGCGTCCAGTTGCTTGAGACTGGGTGCGCTGGGGTGTCGATCTCGGAGATACTTACATGTAGCGCAACAGACAAACACCTTCATCTTCAGGCAGGTTCTGCCGTGGTGGTGGGTCGGAGTGGCTACAACAGGAAAGCAGAAGCTGTAATAAAGATTTAATGGCCGCCCCCCCCCTCCCTCACCCGGTTCCATCTCTGTAACTCCCTCCGAGATCTCTGCTCCCCTCTCTCTGTAACTATCAACTCTGTAACCTTCCTCTCTGTGTCCCTTTCTATATCCCTCCCTCTTTCTCTCTCTCCCTCACCCCTGCCTCTGTCCCTCCCCTCTCCATTTCCTACTATGTTTCCCACTCCTGGTCTCTATTCATGCCCCCTTTTCCCCCCCCACCCCCACACTCACCGTGTGTTCCCTCCCCCCATGTCCCTCTCCCTCCTTCCCCCCTATCTCTCTCCCCTAGTCCCATGTCTCTTCCCCTCCCCCTCTACCTCTCTGTGTTTCCCCCCATGTCTCTCTCTCCCTCCTCCTCTATCTCCTTGCCCCCATGTCCCTCCCTCTCCATCTCTCCCTGTTTCCCCTCCTCATCTCTCCTCCTCCCCCTCTTTCCCCCTCCCGGTGTGTCTCTCCGTCTCCCTATGCCCCTCCTTCTCCTCCCCTAAATCTCTGAGCCTGCCCCCTTTCTTTCCCCTTCCTTGTCCCCCCCCCGTCTCTCCCCCTCCTCTCCCCTCCTCTCCCCTCCCTCTCTCCCCACCTCTCCCTCTCCTTTTCTCTTCCCTGTCTCTCCCCCTTGCTTTCCCCCATTCCCCGAGCTCTCCCCATTGCTCTCTCTCCCCTGCCCCCCCTCCCATCCCCCCCTCTCCCTTTGTCTCTCCCCCTGTCCCCCTGTCTCTGCCGCTCCTCCTCTCTCCCCCGCCCGCTCCCTCTCTCTCTGCCCCTGCACCCAACCCCACCGTATGCTCCCACCCACACCCACACCACGACCCCCGGTCGAAAGCAAGGCTACTAACAGATGTAGTAATACTCGTTGCCGGCGTGGAACTCGTATCCCAGAGAGAACGCGCTGTAGCGTTGGAATTTCTCGGAGAATTTGATGGGGCTGTGCGGAGAGCGGGGGCGATTACACTCCCAGCGTTTGAAGCCCAGGTCGGAGTTGCAGGTCTTGTAGCCCTCGTAGTTCACCATGTAGAGTATGTACTGCTCCATTCTGTGCTCGGGCACGGAAGCATTGTAGTGCGGGCAGTAAATATCCAGATAATCATTGACGCTCACCTGCACCGTGTAGCTCTCCCTCCTCAAACTGCAGACGGGAAAAGGGGAAGCAAGTTAGACCTTGTTGGGGGCCTTCCCATCACCCCTCGCCTCTGCTGCAAAGGTTGTGTCTCAGGGGGGTACCATTGACACATAAACCCAGGCCTACGCTCCCCGTACCGAGGGAGTGCGGCACTGCCAGAGGTGCCGTCTTTCACAATGAAAGCACCGCCCACCCCCACCCCCACCCCCCAGTGGTCTGCCTTAGACGAGACGGGCTATTCGGCCTGGTGGGGCATCACAGTCATAAGCCTGTCCGGGCGGGGAAGTTCCACCCCCACTCCCACCACGCGGCAATTGGGAGAGGAATGCTGGCCGATCTCACCCGCACTGGTCCCAGGGAACTGGCGTCCAATGGCCCTGAGGGCAGCAATGGAGGCCATTCGGCCCTCTGAGCCCGCCCTGCTATCCAGTCACGTCGTGGCTTTTCGCTAACTCCAACGCCCCATTGCCCGAACCCAACAAAAATCATTCCACCACACCCCCCCCACCACCACCCCGAAACATACAGAGCCTCTTGGGGAGGGAGTCAGATTCCCAGATCCCAGCTAAAGTTCACTCTTGATTTAAAAATCCCAGGAACACCGTACAGCAAAGACCACAGCGCTCTCTAGTGATGGATGACTTCTTTTCTGCTAAATTAATATCACAGATCACTCGGATAGAAGTGAGTTACAGACTAGAATCTAATCGAGGGGTTCGGGGGGTTTATATATAGAATAACAGACACCCGGGAGTGAGTTACAGACTGGAATCTAATCGAGGGGTTCGGGGGGTTTATATATAGAATAACAGACACCCGGGAGTGAGTTACAGACTGGAATCTAATCGAGGGGTTCGGGGGGTTTATATATAGAATAACAGATACCCGGGAGTGAGTTACAGACTGGAATCTAATCGAGGGGTTCGGGGGGTTTATATATAGAATAACAGATACCCGGGAGTGAGTTACAGACTGGAATCTAATCGAGGGGTTCGGGTGGTTTATATATAGAATAACAGATACCCGGGAGTGAGTTACAGACTGGAATCTAATCGAGGGGTTCGGGTGGTTTATATATAGAATAACAGATACCCGGGTGTGAGTTACAGACTGGAAACTAATCGAGGGGTTCGGGTGGTTTATATATAGAATAACAGATACCCGGGTGTGAGTTACAGACTGGAAACTAATCGAGGGGTTCGGGTGGTTTATATATAGAATAACAGATACCCGGGAGTGAGTTACAGACTGGAATCTAATCGAGGGGTTCGGGTGGTTTATATATAGAATAACAGATACCCGGGTGTGAGTTACAGACTGGAAACTAATCGAGGGGTTCGGGTGGTTTATATATAGAATAATAGATACCCGGGAGTGAGTTACAGACTGGAATCTAATCGAGGGGTTCGGGTGGTTTATATATAGAATAACAGATACCCGGGTGTGAGTTACAGACTGGAAAATAATCGAGGGGTTCGGGTGGTTTATATATAGAATAACAGATACCCGGGTGTGAGTTACAGACTGGAAACTAATCGAGGGGTTCGGGTGGTTTATATATAGAATAACAGATACCCGGGAGTGAGTTACAGACTGGAATCTAATCGAGGGGTTCGGGGTGGTTTATATATAGAATAACAGGGGCATTTCATTTTAAGGGAGTGTGGTGGAATATATAAAAAAAGTTAACTCAAAGAGTCAATAAATCTCTCTGGCCCCACCCGATCAGACCACTCACACACCACCATTGTTTTATAAAGGTGTGACTAACACAGTAAACATTAATATTTTTCAATCACACTCATAGAAAACCTCAGAGCCCAGCATGTGAAGTTGCAGACTGCAGGTACAGCACGGGGGTTAGATACAGAGTAAAGCTCCCTCTACACTGTCCCCCATCAAACACTCCCAGGACAGGTACAGCACGGGGGTTAGATACAGAGTAAAGCTCCCTCTACACTGTCCCCATCAAACACTCCCAGGACAGGTACAGCACGGGGGTTAGATACAGAGTAAAGCTCCCTCTACACTGTCCTCATCAAACACTCCCCAGGACAGGTACAGCACGGGGGTTAGATACAGAGTAAAGCTCCCTCTACACTGTCCCCATCAAACACTCCCAGGACAGGTACAGCACGGGGTTAGATACAGAGTAAAGCTCCCTCTACACTGTCCCCATCAAACACTCCCAGGACAGGTACAGCACGGGGTTAGATACAGAGTAAAGCTCCCTCTACACTGTCCCCATCAAACACTCCCAGGACAGGTACAGCACGGGGGTTAGATACAGAGTAAAGCTCCCTCTACACTGTCCCCATCAAACACTCCACAGGACAGGTACAGCACGGGGGTTAGATACAGAGTAAAGCTCCCTCTACACTGTCCCCATCAAACACTCCAAGTGCCAGTACTGAGGGAGTGCCGCACTGTCGGAGGTGCCGTCTTTCAGGATGTCAAACCGAGACCCCCGTCTGCCCCTCTCAGGTGGATGTAAAAGATCCCACGGCCGCTATTGGATGAAGAGCGGTGGGGGGGTGGGGAAGTTCTCCTCGGTGACCTGGGGCCCAATATTTATCCCTCAACAAATATCAACAAAAACAAAACATATGATCTGGGTCATTATCACGTTGCTGGTCGTGGGATCTTGCTGTGCGCAGGTTGGGCTGCCGTGTTTCCTGCGTTACAGCAGTGACCAGGGCTTTGATAAATAAGTACAGCATCGGCTGTGCGGTGCAGCTGGACGCCCTGGGATGTGGAAGGCGCTACAGAAATGCAAGTCTTTCGCCCCTGTCCGGGAGAGAGAGAGAGAGGTTAGGGCCCTCAGCGGGGGAGAAGGATCCTGAGGGAGAGGAGGCGAGGAAGGGTTATCCTTCGAACCGAGCAAGGAAAGTGAAGGAGAGAGTTCCAAACTTCTCCTGCCATTCACTTGAGGAAGTGTCTCCAAACCTCTCCTCTGAACGGCCGGGCTCTGTGTTTAAGCGTCTGCCGCCCCCCCCCCCCCCCCCCCTTCCCCCCACAACCCACTCCCCACTTCTCCACTTCCCCTAGACTCTCCCACCGCGGGGAAAACATTTCTCTCTATCTGACCCTCTCAAATCATTCCAGAATCCTACAACAAAAAACCTCAATCACATCACTTCTTAACCTTCGATATTCCGGGGAAAGCATGGGTGGTTTATCTAATCTCTCCTCATGAGTTTGACCTTTGGAACGTTGGTCATGTTTGGCAGCTTTCTGGCGGGGAGTGTGAAGCCTCACGTAGACACACAGCCGGGGTGGGGTTTGGTGTGGTGGTGTGGGGGGGTGTGCAGAGTCCGAGCATGCATCTGTGCGGGCGTGTGCCTCGTGACACTTGGGCTGTTCCCAGTCGGGCACATATGCGGACCTGGCTCTACGTTCGGTACAGGCTGTACGTGTCAGGTTTTATCAATCATTTGCCAACCCTTTCCTTCTTCTGCTCCCTCTGCAGCCTGCCCACTAGCCCCGCCCCTCCACCACACTCGGACACAGTCCAGCACACACGTCACCCTTGTGTGTCTTGGCGCAAACCACCCCCCTCCCTCCCTCCCCTCGCTCAGTGTGTGAAAACGGCCTGTGCACCAACTCATGAGACAGGTACGGAGAAGCAGTACCGTAATCACTCTCAGCGTCGCTCGTCTTGGATTGCTCTGTGGGACTGCGCAGACCCCCTTCTCATCTCTCCCAACATCACTCCCGAAGACCGTTCCCCAACCCCTCGACACTGGAACGCAGGGAGGAATGGAGCCAGCCTCGCCACGACCAGCCCGTGGCTGGCTATTCGACTGCGGGGTGCAGCACTGCTGGGGAAGGAGCGAGGTTAATCACGCCCGGAATGATTCCGGTGGTCAGGGCCTCGTCGCCACTTTAGGTGGGCGGGGGGAGACTCCCAGGGATAGCCCCCTCCCCGCCACCTCCAGATAAATATACTGTCGGCACCCATTGTGGAATATTTTATTTACACCTCCCCAACAGAGGGGGCAGCACTGAGGCAGGATAGCAGTTTACAAATGCTTTGCTATCACAATACCCGATCTCAGCCAGTTAGATACAGTATACCACAGTCCCTCCCCATTGAAACAAACAACATACAGTAAATGCAAAATGGAACAGCAATATAATTTCCCAGAACACAAGAACAATGCTCTGAAATTTAACAGATGGGGTTGCATTCTTGTTACTGTAATCATTGCTCAAACATACATGACCAATAATTCCCCCAGCAATTTGCATGCAAAGAAAATTGTTTTTCCTTAACCTATGTGGCTTCTTTCTGTCTGAGTATCTTCCCCCCTTCCCATTAGCTTGCCTCTGCTCTCCCAACATCTCCCACTGTGTCGACCCTGAACTTTGACTCCCAACTCCACTTAATGGTTGGGATTGTGAAATCGATCGATGAACCTGAAACAAAGACCCTGACTCACTTTGCTCTGCTGTTGGATTCTGTCGTACCAACAAACTTTCACTTCCTTTGTGACTTGCACTTACTCTCCGATTTCCACTGGGGACTGGAGGAATTTGCACTACAGGAAGTTCCTCATGCTCTCCCTTTGTCAGTTTTCCTCCTTCACGCAAGTAATCTGCATGACACTGACGGAGTCTCTCTCCCAGCCTCACTAGATATGTGAATGCACCTCGTCTTTTTACAACAACTCCAAGCACTCCCATCTCCTTATCACCTCGCTGGCTTTTTCACCGTGACCTTCTGACCTGTGCTGAACTAAGTTTCATGCTTCGAGCGTCATGACTCGTCTTGCTTTTCTCCTACTTTGCTGCTGACGTCAGGCTTAAGCAAACTAAACCGTGTCCTAGGAGCGGCTTAAGCACTAACTCGCAAGGTGAGCCGTCGTAGACTGTGGGGTTATTCTGTAAGGGAACAGAAAATTGTCCAGCCTGTGTCAAAGATGAACATGGAAATTACTGCCGAGCTTGTCACCGAGCAAATACCTCTGCAAAGACCTCTTCACAACTTGTGCATTTCTTTCCACATCACCGTTCGATGCTGGGAGATAGGGTGGTATTAGAGTGTGCTTGACTCCATTCTTGCTCAGAAATATTTCAGACTCTTCTGACGTAAACTGTGGACCATTATCTGACACCACCCCTCTGGTAACCCATAAATTGCAAACCAACTTCTCAAAACCGCAATAATTGTGGCAATTGTGGTATCGGGCGTAAACACAACATTTATCCACTTGCTATAGTTATCGACCAAAACAAGCTACTCTTTCCCTTCCACTTCAAAGGAATCGACAGGTGCTTGTTCCCACGGGTTTTCTTGACCGTGAAATAAAATGCACCTTGGTCAGATCATTTCTTGCTCTCACAACTCTGCAATATCTCTATCCACCTTTTGGATACCAAAAATGGCTACTTGCTACTGCTTTCATACGGACCATCCCTGTGTGCTCGTGATAAAGTCCCTCGAACAATCTCTCCCTAAAGCTTGGCGGAATAACGGGCTGGCTCTGACCCGAGGTCCAGGGCGACAACACTGGGCCTGGATCCGAGGCCTCTGCAGTACCAGCAGTGGCCACCACTCCCCGTGGCGCTGCCGATACTGCTGAGGTGCCGGCCCTGTGATTGGCCGGCAGCTCTTGGGGCCGACATCCCCATCCCTATTAGGCGTTTAAAGGGACGGGGATCCCCGCCTCCTTAAACATTGAACCCCCAAAAAACCGGAGGATCGTTCATTTTGGCCCAGCCCCGGGGAGCCCCGCCTCCTGCATAAAATCTAGCCCAACGACTCTTAAACCCCATAGGAGACAGCCTTGATCTACACTCAGTTCATTTCTACGTGTGAAATACTCCCGCAATTTCTCATCATCACACTCTTTAGACCAGCCTTTCATGACGTAATTGAGTACTTTTCGGAGAATCACATTCTCTGACAGACACTGGCGTGTCATCTGTAAAGTAATTTATATGTAACTCATTGACTAAGAATGAATCAGTCTTCACTTCCTCAATCTCATACATACTCTTACTGATCCCTACTGTAAATAACGGCCTAGTTTAAACATATTTTCTTCAGCCAATTTCTTCCCACCGGGGAGACTTTGTTCCATCGTACTACTACCACAAATGGGGCATCATTGTATTCCACCCTAACACTAACTTCACCTAATGATGGAATACTGTTATTGAAATAGTGGTATTGTCACTGGACTAGTAACCCAGAGGCCCCGGCTAGTGCTCTGGGGACATGGGTTCGAATCCTGCCACGGCAGATGGTGAAATTTGAATTCAATTAATAAATCTGGAATTAAAAAAGCTAGTCTAATGGTGACTGTTAAACCATTGTCCATTGTTGTAAAAAACCTTCTTTGCCCGCTCTGGCCTACACTTGACTCCAGACCCACAGCAATGTGGTTGACTCTTAGATTAGATTAGATTAGAGATACAGCACTGAAACAGGCCCTTCGGCCCAACGAGTCTGTGCCGACCATCAACCACCCATTTATACTAATCCTACACTAATCCCATATTCCTACCAAACATCCCCACCTGTCCCTATATTTCCCTACCACCTACCTATACTAGTGACAATTTATAATGGCCAATTTACCTACCAACCTGCAAGTCTTTTGGCTTGTGGGAGGAAACCGGAGCACCCGGAGAAAACCCACGCAGACACAGGGAGAACTTGCAAACTCCACACAGGCAGTACCCAGAATCGAACCCGGGTCCCTGGAGCTGTGAGGCTGCCCTCTGAAATGGCCGAGCAAGCCACTCAGTTCAAGGGGCAACTAGGGACGGGCAACAAATGCTGGTCTTGCCAGCGACGCCCGCATCCCATGAACGAGTCGAAAGAAAAACCGCAATCATTCAAATTGCCCAAACGTCCTGGAAATTGCCTTTGGGAGTTCCAAAATGTGTGTCACAATGTTCTTCAGACTGTAAATTCTCAGCTGAAATGTTAAAAAAGAATTCAATCTCGTCGCCATCTTTCTATTGTGCATTCACAGAGTAAATCTAAAATGAGTCTGAACCTGAAACCTTTTATTTACACCTCCCCAACAGAGAGGGCAGCAGAGAGGGCAGTATAGTAGCAGACAAATACTTAGCTATCACAATACACTACACACTTGTGGGGGGGGAGACCAGAACGAGGGGGCCATCAATATAAGACGGTCACTAATAAATCCAATGGGGAATTCAGGAGAAACCCCTTTCCCCAGAGAGTGGTGAGAATGTGGAACTCGTTACCACAGGGAGTGGTTGAGGGGAATAGCAGAGATACATTT
>NC_090416.1:11019170-11074170 GCF_036365525.1 Heterodontus francisci
GGATAGAGTGTGAGACAGAGAGAGAGAGATCGAGTGGGGGGGGGGGGGGAGGGAGAGAGAGTGAGAAAGAGGGTGAAAGAGAAAGAAAGCGTTTAAGGGAGAGTGAGAGGGAGAGAAAGTGATGGAGAGAGTGTGAAAAAGAGAGTGAGAGAGAAATGGAGATTGCGAGAGAGAGAAAGAGTGTGAGGGTGAGCGAATGAAGGAGAGCGAGAAAAAGAGAAAGAATGTAATACAGAGTGAGAAAAAGAGTGAGAGGGGAAAAAGGGAGTGAGGGAGAGTGAGAGGGCGAGAAAGAGTGAGAGAATGTCAGAGAGAGTGAGAGAGAGTGATAAAGAGGGTGAGTGTGTGTGTGTGTGAGAGAGAAAGAGATAAAGAGAAAGAGAGAGGGTGAGTGTGTGTGTGAGAGAGAGAAAGAGATGGAGAGAATGTGAGGGAGAATGAGTGCATGAGAGCCTGGGAGAGAGAGTGAGGGAGTGAGTGGGAGAGAGTGAGAGTGAACGAGATAGAGAATGAGAGTGAGAGAGAGAAAGAGGGCGAGACTGGGGGGGGTGGGGTGTGTGCAGAGAGAGAGATAGAGAGAGAGAGAGAGAGAGAGAGTGTGAGTGGAAGTTGGAGAGCTGGAGAGAGACTTTCAGATGTGGGAAGATGGGTCACCTCCTTTGCAGAGGCAGGATTGAAAACCCGGAGTGGGAGCCTGGACCGGGGCTGAGCCTTGCTGTCACTGAGAATGGGTGAGGTGGGTGCTTTGATAGAAAAACTCGCTACCACAGGGAGTGGTTGAGGGGAATAGCAGAGATGCATTTAAGGGGGAAGCTGGATAAACACATGAGGGGGAAAGGAATAGAAGGATATGTTGATAGCGTGAGACGAAGAGGGGATGGGAGGAGGCTCGTGTGGGGCAGGAACACCAGCACGGAGCAGATGGGCCGAATGGCCTGTTTCTGTGCTAAAGACTTGGTGTTTCTCAACTGAAGAGGATGACATGCAGTACCAGAGTCCATCAAGAGAGGGAGCTGGTTGTCCATGAAGCTAGGGGCCAAAGCTCAGTTCCACACTGAGAAATGCTGGACGACAAGAAATCCCGAGGCCTCTCTTCACCATTTTAATGTTTTACTTCTCTCAGTTTCTCCGTTCTCCTCTCCCAAAGGTGTTGTGCCCCGCTGGGGTGAAAGCCGCAGGCTGAACAAGACTGTTTGCCTCCAATTTGACCGCCCCCCCCCCACCCCGCCCCCAAGCTAATCCTCTGATCCCCACCCCACCCACCCATATTCTCTCCATTGTCAAGAGCACTCACACCTGGCACCGAATCCGGCCCTACCTGGGCTCATCTCGTGCTGAACCACCTTTGCCTTTGTTACCTCAACACCTGTCTTCTAATTCAATTTTCCTCTGTTCCAATTGTATCTTTGCTAACAGTACCCAGTCAGGGTCTGCTTCTAACACTTGTTTCTGCTTCTTCAGATTCAAGGGAAAAATGATTGGCCACTCGTCTTAGGCGTTTAGACTTCCTAGACTCGCCACGTACAGTGATCCCAGACTGCTCAGCCATTTTCCTCAACTCCTCCATAGACAGTGCTTTTAACTTATCCCAAGTTACTTCACCCTGGCTTGGAGAGCTACTGGCTTCAGTCGCAGACCTGTATTAAAATCTTTCTTTTTAATTGGGAACAATTTGGCTTCCCACTTCCAATTTCTCTCATTTGTCTGTGGGTCAAATCCAGGACATGAGCCCCCAAATTTCTGTTACGACCAGGTGAGAAGGGGTCTAGGGGTTCCCTCTCAGCCCAAGCCTGGTTTAACTGTAACAGAGTTTAATTTTAAAACACTGTGTTTTTAGCTCCCCCTTCAGTGAATCCTTGTTCACTGCCCCAATTGTAAGGCAAAGAAATCAAACAGATTTCCTTAGATTTAAACAAGAAAGTAAACGTTTATTCATCTTAAACTCTAGTCCAGGAATATGCGAAGTGACCACACTAGCATAAGATTTGATTGAAACATATAAGATCCTGAGGGGTCTTGACAGGGTGGATGTGGAAAGGATGTTTCCCCTTGTGGGAGAATATAGCACTAGGGGTCACTGTTTAAAAATAATGGGTTGCCCATTTAAGACAGAGATGAGGAGAAATTTTTTCTCTCAGAGGGTCGTGAGTCTTTGGAATTCCCTTCCTCAAAAGGCGGTGGAAGCTGAGTCTTTGAATATTTTTAAGGCAGAGATAGATAGATTCTCGATAAGCAAGGGGGTGGAAGGTTATTGGGGGTAGCGGGAATGTGGAGTTGAGGTTACAATCAAATCAGCCATGAAGGGCCGAGTGGCCTACTCCTGCTCCTAATTCGTATGTGCGATAAACACACACGCAGATAGAGACAGAAAAAGTCGAAGGAATAAACGGGAAAAGTTTGAGGCAATATCTGGTAGCTACAGTCCTTTAAGCTCAATGTAGAGTCTTTGGTTGCCGGTAAGGCTTGCAATTCGTTGGGGCCCAGTTCACGCTTCAACTTGTTCCGATGTTAGGAGACTTTTCTCTCTTGAGGTTTACGTGTCCTCAGTGGGTCCAGAGGCTTGTGAGAAAGAGATGGGAGCAGACCGGAGAGGTCTTTTCACTCCAGGAGCAAGCAGTCTTTCTGAGTTCAAACTCTTTGTACAATTCAGGAAAAAACCCCAGGTTGCCAAGCAGGTTAGTCATGTGACTAGCTGATCTGACCACGTCAGTTTGTGGATGCTCTTGTCTCAGCCGACCCTGGAATGTCTCTTCTTACGCACAATACCCAGTGCTCAAAGTCCATTGTGGATTAAGTTGGAGGAGGGAATAGCCCCTTTGTCCCCCCAAGCACTGTCTGTTAATATGCAAATGTTTTTTTCCAACCATGGCTGATCTGTTTAACAAGTCATTTCTTCACTCCAGCAACAGTTTAAAGTCAATGTTCATATGACAAAATTAATATGCTTTATTCTTGGCTGGTGGGGGGTCTAGCATGGCACCAAGCTTTTGGTCGCCTGTCCCTCATATCTCCTTATGTGGCTCGGGGTCAAATTTTGTTTGATAACGCTCCTCGGAAGCACCTTGGGACATTTTCTTACATTAAAGGCACTATATAAATGCAAGCTGTTTTGGGAACAGTCCCACAGATTGTGACCACCCCCCCTCTCCTCGCCCAGGACCATGCCCGTTGTACCAGCCTGAACACCGAAGCCCTGCTACCAGAGGCTATTGGACTGTGATGCCTACACAGTTGGCCACCAGGAAGGGCTAAAGCCAAAGGTTGGCTGAGCTTACCCTTTCTTATCCCAGCGAAACTGAGGTCAAATGTCAGGCACACACAGGTCAACACAGGTCGTGGATAAAACCCCAGTCTCCTCCTGCACCCCACTATACCTGAAGGAATGCTGCACTGTCGGATGAGATGGTAAATTGAAGCCCCTGTTTGCCCTTTGAGATGGACGCGAAAGATCCCCGTCTGCTATTGGACGAAGAGCAAAGGGGGGAGTCCTCCCCAGTGTCCTGGGACCAATATTTATCCCCCAACCAAAAAAAGAGGTAAGTAAAGGGGATAAGGGAATGGAATCCCTACAATGTGTCCAGGACTCCTTTCTAACCCAATATGTAAAAAGGCCAACTAGGGAAGATTTGCTATTGGATCTAGTAATGGGGAATGAACCAGAGCAGATAAGAGAAGTAAAAGCCAGGGAGCATCTAGGCAATAGTGACCATAATATAATATGCTTTAAGATGCTAATAGAGAAGGACATATGGATGACAAAAGCAGATTAATAGATTGGAGAAAAGATGATTTTGAGGAGCTGAGAATAGAACTTGGGAAAATAAAATAGACAATAATATAGACAGACAATAATGTAGAACAATAGTGGAAAACAGAGTGCAGGAAAAACATATTCCACTGAAAGGAAAGAACAAATAAAGACTAGTGAATAAAGACATAAGGGAACAATAGAGGGTTAGGAAAGAGGTATATTAAGTATATAGCAGAGGAGTGCATTATAAGACAGAATATGTAGAGATCAGAAAATAAATCAAAGAATTAATTAGGAAGGCAAAGAGAAACTATGAAATTAAATTATCAAAGAACATAAAATAAAATAGTAACATATTTTACAGACATCAGGTAACGATAGAGACATGGCAGAAATATTAAATAATTATTTCGTTCCGGTATTTTCAGGGCGTTAGAACAGGTAGACATGACATGATGAGGTGAGTGTTGTTGGATTGCCTTTAGGAGTGATGCCCCTTTAAGATCTCAATATGCTAATGAGCTAAGTACCAGGATGTCATCATGTGACTCAAAGCTAGAGTTGCTCTGCAACTGTAACACCCAGATGAAGGTTCTGTAAATAGTTTGTTCTGGACCATAATAGTTATTATAATAGAGTAATAAGTGCATTTAAAACAAAAAAGGGGATGTAGTGAATAAACTAATCGAACGAAACGAGGCTAAACACCCTGGTCCAGATGGATTGCATCCATACGTTTTAAAAAAATAAAGGGAAGAGATAGCAGATCCCCCTTAGGGGAGGCAGTGGCATAGTGGTAATGTCACTGGCCTGGTAGCCACAGGCCCAGGCTAATGCTCTGGGGACATGGGTTCGAATCCCACCACGGCGGATGGTGAAATTTGAATTCAATTAACAAATCTGGAATTTAAAAAAAAAAGCTAGCCTAGTGTGACCATAGATGGGTCGTAGAAACCCATCTGGTTCACTAATGTTCCTTAGGGAAATCTGCCGCCCTTACCTGGTCTGGCCTACATGTGACTCCACATCCACAGCAATGTGGTTGACTCTTAAAATGCCCTCTGAAATGGCCACTCAGTTCAAGGGCAGCTAGGGATGGGCAATAAATGCTGGCCTAGCCAGCGACGCCCACATCCCATGAACGAATAAAAAAAAAGATGCATTACTATACAGATATAATAATTCATCAGAAAATGGTATATGCCAGAGGATGGTGAATGTAATTTCAATATTTAAGAAGGGGAAACTGAACATGCCCAGGGAATTATAGACCAGTCAGTTTAACATTGGTGGTAGGAAAAAATAATGTAATTCCTACTAAAGGAAAGAAGTTCTGGAAATGAAAAATATAATAATAAATAGTCAACATGGATTTCAAAAGGGAAAATTATGCTTGGCCAACCTTATTGAAGAAGTAACAGAGAGAGTAGACCCTGGTAACGCAGTTGATGTAATGTATCTGGAATTTTAAAAGGCCTTCGCTGAGATGCCCTGCAATAGACTAATGATTAAGGACAGAGAATGCAGAGTCAGGGGACATGTGGCAGAAGGGATTGCGAGATGGCTTCGAGACAAAGCAGAGAGTGGGCGTAAAGGGTAGTTATTCAGAGTGGCAGAAGGTGGGACCACTGCTGTTCACAATTTAGATCAACGATTTGGACTTTGGGAGTCAAAAAACACAATTTCTAAATTTGCGGATGACACCAAATTGGGGTGGGGGGAGGGGCGGACCATCAATACTGAGGAGGACTGCAACAGATTACAGGAGGACATTAGTAAACGTACAGACTGGGTAAATAATTGGCAAATGAGGTTCAACATGGATAAATGTGAGGTCGTACATTTTGGGAGGAAGAATAGGGAAGTCACTTATTACTCGGATGGTGAGAGTCTAGGCGGGGTAGAGGAACAAAGGGATCTCAGAGTACAAACACAACAATCACTAAAAGTTGCACCACGGGTTAGCAAGGCTGTTATAAAAGCAAACCAAGCAGGCTTTATTTCTATAGGGATAGAATTGAAAAGGAGGGAAGTTATACTAATCCTGTGTTGAATCTTGGTTAGACCACAGTTGGAGTACTGCATGCAATTCAGGTCGCCATATTACAGAAAGGATATAGAGGAACTGGAGAGGGTGCAGAGAATATTTACAAGGATCTTAGCAGAACTATGAAGGTATACATAGCAGAAAAGGATGAACGTGAATAGAGAAGGCTGAGGGGTGACCTGATTGAGGTCTTTAAAATGGTGAAAGGGTTTCGATAGGGTAGACGTACAGAAGATGTTTCCACTTGTGGGGGGGGAGACCAGAACTAGGGGGCCATCAATATAAGACAGTCACTGATAAATCCAATGGGGAATTCAGGAGAAACGCCTTTCCCCAGAGAGTGGTGAGAATGTGGAACTCGCTACCACAGGGAGTAGTTGAGGGGGAATAGCAGAGATACATTTAAGGGGAAGCTGGATAAACACATGAGGGAGAAAGGAATAGAAGGATATGGGGATGGGGTGAGATGAAGAGGGGGTGGGAGGAGGCTTGTGTGGAGCAGAAACACCAACTCAGAGCAGATGGGCCGAATGGCCTGTTTCTGTGCTGGAAATCCTAGGATTTGTTTTACGCAGCGAGTTGTTGTGATCTGGAACGCGCTGCCTGAAAGGGCGGTGGAAGCAGATTCAATAGTAACTTTCAAAAGGGGAATTGGATAAATACTTGAAGGGGAGAAATTTGCAGGGATAAGGGGAAAGAGCAGGGGGGGGGGGGCGGGGGTGGGTGGGAGTGGGACTAGTTGGATAGCTCTTTCAAAGAGCCAGCAGAGGCACGATGGGCCGAATGGACCCCTTCTGGGCAGCATCATTTTATGGTTCTATCTAACTGTGTTGTTCATCTCTTCCCTTCCTCTCTTTTGCTTATCCCTGTCCCGATCTCTCTCTCTCTCTCTCTCTCTCTCTCCAGCTCACTCTCTTACAAGTGCTCTGCTTTCCACCACTGGGTGTTTCGTGACGGACTCCCCCGGTTGAATAGCCCGGCCTCTAACGCGGGCACATATGGCAGCAACTGAAGAAGGGCCATCTCTGAGCTTCATAACTCCTCCGGGGAGGGAGTCACTCCCCCCCCCTCACCCCCCCCGCCACCCCCAACCTTATCCCTCCCATCTGGGTGATGGCTCAGTCACCACCCAGACAGAGATGGAAGCAACTGAATCCGGAAATTCCGAGATGGTGCTCCCGGCAGCGGGAGCACGCAGGAAGAGCCAGTGGCTGCGCAGTCGCTGGGCCCATTTAGAAACCTCCATTAAAAATTCACGGGCTGAATCTCCTGAGATCGAAACCCCTCTCGAGGTGGGAGAACAAATTTCGATAGGGTCCTTCACAATGTCCCAGCCAACGAAGCACTTTTCTTTTGATGTGGGGCCATGTTGTAATGTAGGAAACGCAGCAGCCAATTTGCGCACAGCAAGATCCCACAAACAGCAATGTGATAATGTCCCAGATCATCTGTTTTTTTTTTAGTGATGTTGGCTGAGGGATAAATATTGGGCCCCGGGACACCGGGGGAGAACTCCCCCCCCCCACCTTCTTCCAATAGCGGCCATGGGATCTTTTACATCCACCCGAGAGGGGCATACGGGGGCCTCGGTTTAACGTCTCATCCTGAAAGATGGCACCTCCGACAGTGCGGCACTCCCTCAGTACTGGCACTGGGAGCGTCGGCCTGGATTATGGGCCCAAGTCTCTGAAGTGGGGGACTCGAACCCCACGACCTTATGTCTGAGACGCGAGAGAGAGTGACCTCACTGAGCTACAGTCCGACACTGGAGGATGCTTCACGCCATCTCTCTCTCACTTACCTTCTCTCTACTTGTTCTGTCTCTTTCTCTGTGTTTTTCTCTGCCTTTCTCCCTCTCTATCCCCACGGTTGGCATTTTTACCAATTTATGTTGGGTGAAGGGGATTAAAGGTTACAGAATCAAGGTGGGGAGATGGAGTTAAGAGACGGAGGGGCTGAATGGCCTCTTCCTGTTCCCGTATTCCTACATTCCTAAATTTCAGTCCCGCTCATCCCTCTTCTCTAAACGCGCTTACTCATTCATTTTCATGTTTAAACAAAGATCTATTGTGTTTTGAATGCAGAAATGCAGACAGCAAGCAAGAGGGAGACAACACTGTTAAACAGTGGGAAGGTTAACCACGTGGAACTAATGAGGGATTAAGGACAGATTTAATTTCACAGCCACTGTTGGCACGCTGGCAGAATTGAATTGTTGGCTGATGCCCTGCAACACAGAATCAGCACAATTTACATCAGCCTCCCTCAAAGGCAGCTCCCTGGGTTGTTGGAACGTAGACTGTCTTGTTATTGCCCTGCCAGGGGGCAGTGACTGGCCCTCGCAGCTGCTGGGACTGGCTTCACTCTCACCCACAGTCAGCCCCTCTCATCCACCCCCTCGTTTCCCCTTTTTACTTTTAAATCCCACCCCCCCCACCCCCAACCAACCTTTTCTCGGTTTTTCAGCCTTTGGCTGCGCTTCACAGGGCAGGGAGGGAAAGCTGATCGTCCGACCCTGACCCTTGGGGAACACCACTGTCTACCCAGATGATCTGGGACATTATCAAGAAATGCTGGAATCAGTCAGCAGGTCTGGCAGCATCTGTGGAAAGAGAAGCAGAGTTAACGTTTCGGGTCAGTGACCCTTCTTCCGGTTAACTCTGCTTCTCTTTCCACAGATGCTGCCAGACCTGCTGAGTGATTCCAGCATTTCTTGTTTTTATTTCAGATTTCCAGCATCCGCAGTATTTTGCTTTTATCTGGGACATTATCACCTTGCTGTTTGTGGGATCTTGCTGTGCGCACATTGGCTGCTGCGTTTCCTCCGTGACGACACTTGCTCCGTTGGCTGTGAAACGCTTTGGGATGTTTCGGAGGTGCTGAAAGGTACTAGAGGAATGCAGTTAATTTCTTGCCTCCTCCACACTCTACCTCCAAGACCACGAGTCCCCAGTCCTGTGGCCCTCCTCCATTCCCTTGCCTCCTCACTGATCCACCATACATAAGGTTCTCTTCCACCTTCAGCCTCAACACCCAAGCTTGGTGCCAGTTAGTCATTGTTACTTTGCTGCATCATCTGATACAGGCCCTCGGCCTCAGGCTTTCGCCTTATTTCGAACTCCGGACACATTTGTATATCGCAGACAAGAGGGAGAGAGGCGGAGAGGTTCAGGGAGGGAATTCCAGAGCTTAGGGCCCCCCGGGCAGCTGAAGACACGGCCGCCAATGGTGGAGCGATGGGAATAGGGGGATGGGCAAGAGGGCAAAATTGGAGGAGGGCAGAGATCTCAAGCGGGCTGCTTTGTCCTGGATGGTGTCGAGCTTCTTGAGTGTTGTTGGAGCTGCACCCATCCAGGCAAGTGGAGAATATTCCGTCACATTCCTGACTTGTGCCTTGTAGATGGTGGACAGGCTTTGGGGAGTCAGGAGGTGAGTTACACACCACAGGATTCCTAGCCTCTGACCTGCTCTTGTAGCCACGGTATTTATATGGCTACTCCAGTTCAGTTTCTGGTCAATGGTAACCCCCAGGATGTTGATAGTGGGTGATGGTAATGCCATTGAACGTCAAGGGGAGATGGTGAACATGGGAGGCCGGTTGGAGAGCATTGGAGTAGTTGGAGTTGGGAGACCCTGCCCAATGTCTCAGAGCTTCCCTAGTCTGCAACTAAGGCAGCAAGGAAGGGCCAAAGTGACTGAACCAATCTCAGCCCAAGCACTGCTGGGCCAGTGGGTTATAGAAGCATGGGGAGTTGGAGAGAGAAAAGAGTAGTGAGGACTCCCATACATACGGCTAATGGGATAGGAGGAACGGGGGGGGGGGAGGAGAGGAGGAGGAAGGCAAGGGGGGTGGAAAGAATGAAGAGGATGAGGAGGGGAGGGGGGGAGTGGAGGAGAGGAGGAAGAGGAGAGAAGGGAGGGAAGGGCAGGAGGGGGAGGGAAGGGCAAGAGGGGAAGGGAAGGTGGAGTGCAGGAAAAGGAGGGAAAAAGGGGGAGGAATGGAGGAAGAGAAGAGAGGGGGAGGTGGAGGGGGAACAGGAGAGGAGGGGTGGGCAGGAGGGAAGGGGAGGAGGTAGAGGGGGAGGGGAGAGGAGGGAGAAGCAGGAGCGGAAGTGGAGGGGACGGGGAAGGGAAGGGTACGGGGGGAGGGGATGGGGAGAGTGAAGGGGAAGAGAAATGGGGAGGATATAAGGGAACGCTGGCAGATGTAGAGTGCCCAGTGACCAGATTAAGGCGATGTAAATGGGTTTTTACTCTCTCGCATTCCCTCTCCCTCTCTCCTTCTCCACGAACGGCTGCTTCTCTCAATTGATTGCTGCCCAGGGCTTCATTCACTTTTAATACAATTGAGTAAAGTCTCTAATCGTCTAAATTAATTCCTAATGAAAGTGCCTTGGGAGATGTGTATTACACCATCCCAGTCAGAGAGACAGACGCAGGTTGAATGAGAGAGCGAGAGATATTCCCTCGAGTGTAGAAGATTAAGGGGGTGATCTAATCGAGGGGGTTTAAGATGATTAAAGGATTCGATCGGGTCGATAGAGAGAAACTATTTCCTCTGGTGGGGGGGGGAGGGGGAGTCCAGAACAAGGGGGCAGAAACTTAAAATTGGAGCCAGGCCGTTCAGGGGTGATGTCAGGAAGCACTTCTTCACACAAAGGGGAGTGGGAATCTGGAACTCTCCCCCCAAAAAGCTGTCGAGGCCGGGGGAGATATTTCCAAACTGAGATTGATAGATTTTTGTTGGGTTAAGGGGATTAAGGTGACAGAACCAAGGCGGGGAGATGGAGTTAAGAGACAGATCAAGCTAAATGGTAGAAGGAGCTTGAGGGGATTCACAGCTTAGTTTACCCTGAGTTTAGCTTCAGATTGATACAGGGCTATAGAGAGAGAGCGGGGCAGTGGGATTAGTTTGGGATTGATACAGGGCTATGGGGAGAGAGCGGGGCAGTGGGATTAGTTTGGGATTGATACAGGGCTATGGGGAGAGAGCGGGGCAGTGGGATTAGTTTGGGATTGATACAGGGCTATGGGGAGAGAGCGGGACAGTGGGATTAGTTTGGGATTGATACAGGGCAATGGGGAGAGAGCGGGGCAGTGGGATTAGTTTGGGATTGATACAGGGCAATGGGGAGAGAGCGGGGCAGTGGGATTAGTTTGGGATTGATACAGGGCAATGGGGAGAGAGCGGGGCAGTGGGATTAGTTTGGGATTGATACAGGGCAATGGGGAGAGAGCGGGGCAGTGGGATTAGTTTGGGGATTGATACAGGGCAATGGGGAGAGAGTGGGGCAGTGGGATTAGTTTGGGATTGATACAGGGCTATGGGGAGAGAGCGGGGCAGTGGGATTAGTGTGGGATTCAGACAGGGCTATGGGGAGAGAGCGGGACAGTGGGATTAGTTTGGGGATTGATACAGGGCTATGGGGAGAGAGCGGGGCAGTGGGATTAGTTTGGGATTGATACAGGGCTATGGGGAGAGAGCGGGGCAGTGGGATTAGTGTGGGATTCAGACAGGGCTATGGGGAGAGAGCGGGGCAGTGGGATTAGTTTGGGATTGATACAGGGCAATGGGGAGAGAGCGGGGCAGTGGGATTAGTTTGGGATTGATACAGGGCAATGGGGAGAGAGCGGGGCAGTGGGATTAGTTTGGGGATTGATACAGGGCAATGGGGAGAGAGTGGGGCAGTGGGATTAGTTTGGGATTGATACAGGGCTATGGGGAGAGAGCGGGGCAGTGGGATTAGTGTGGGATTCAGACAGGGCTATGGGGAGAGAGCGGGGCAGTGGGATTAGTTTGGGATTGATACAGGGCTATGGGGAGAGAGCGGGGCAGTGGGATTAGTTTGTGATTGATACAGGGCTATGGGGAGAGAGCGGGACAGTGGAATTAGTTTGGGGATTGATACAGGGCAATGGGGAGAGCGCGGGGCAGTGGGATTAGTTTGGGATTGATACAGGGCTATGGGGAGAGAGCGGGGCAGTGGGATTAGTTTGGGATTGATACAGGGCTATGGGGAGAGAGTGGGGCAGTGGGATTAGTTTGGGATTGATACAGGGCAATGGGGAGAGAGCGGGGCAGTGGGATTAGTTTGGGGATTGATACTGGGCTATGGGGAGAGAGCAGGGCAGTGGCATTAGTTTGTGATTGATACAGGGCTATGGGGAGAGAGCAGGGCAGTGGGATCAGTTTGGGGATTGATACAGGGCTATGGGGAGAGAGCGGGGCAGTGGGATTAGTTTGTGATTGATACAGGGCTATGGGGAGAGAGCAGGGCAGTGGGATTAGTTTGTGATTGATACAGGGCTATGGGGAGAGAGCAGGGCAGTGGGATTAGTTTGGGGATTGATACAGGGCTAGGGGGAGAGAGCAGAACAGTGGGATTAGTTTGGGATTGATACAGGGCTATGGGGAGAGAGTGGGGCAGTGGGATTAGTTTGGGATTGATACAGGGCTACGGGGAGTGAGCGGGGCAGTGGGATTAGTTTGGGATTGATACAGGGCTATGGGGAGAGAGCAGGGCAGTGGGATTAGTTGGGGACTGATACAGGGTTATGTGGAGAGAGCGGGGCAGTGGGATTAGTTTGGGATTGATACAGGGCTATGGGGAGAGAGAGGGGCAGTGGGATTAGTTTGGGATTGATACAGAGCTATGGGGAGAGTGCGGGGCAGTGGGATTAGTTTGTGATTGATACAGGGCTATGGGGAGAGAGCGGGGCAGTGGGATTAGTGTGGGATTCAGACAGGGCTATGGGGAGAGAGCGGGACAGTGGGATTAGTTTGGGGATTGATACAGGGCTATGGGGAGAGAGCGGGGCAGTGGGATTAGTTTGGGATTGATACAGGGCTATGGGGAGAGAGCGGGGCAGTGGGATTAGTGTGGGATTCAGACAGGGCTATGGGGAGAGAGCGGGACAGTGGGATTAGTTTGGGGATTGATACAGGGCTATGGGGAGAGAGCGGGGCAGTGGGATTAGTTTGGGATTGATACAGGGCTATGGGGAGAGAGCAGGGCAGTGGGATTAGTTTGGGATTGATACAGGGCTATGGGGAGAGAGCGGGGCAGTGGGATTAGTTTGGGATTGATACAGGGCTATGGGGAGAGAGCGGGGCAGTGGGATTAGTTTGTGATTGATACAGGGCTATGGGGAGAGAGCGGGACAGTGGGATTAGTTTGGGATTGATACAGGGCAATGGGGAGAGAGCGGGGCAGTGGGATTAGTTTGGGATTGATACAGGGCAATGGGGAGAGAGCGGGGCAGTGGGATTAGTTTGGGATTGATACAGGGCAATGGGGAGAGAGTGGGGCAGTGGGATTAGTTTGGGATTGATACAGGGCTATGGGGAGAGAGCGGGGCAGTGGGATTAGTTTGGGATTGATACAGGGCAATGGGGAGAGAGTGGGGCAGTGGGATTAGTTTGGGGATTGATACAGGGCAATGGGGAGAGAGTGGGGCAGTGGGATTAGTTTGGGATTGATACAGGGCTATGGGGAGAGAGCGGGGCAGTGGGATTAGTGTGGGATTCAGACAGGGCTATGGGGAGAGAGCGGGGCAGTGGGATTAGTTTGGGATTGATACAGGGCTATGGGGAGAGAGCGGGGCAGTGGGATTAGTTTGGGATTGATACAGGGCTATGGGGAGAGAGCGGGGCAGTGGGATTAGTTTGTGATTGATACAGGGCTATGGGGAGAGAGCGGGACAGTGGAATTAGTTTGGGGATTGATACAGGGCAATGGGGAGAGCGCGGGGCAGTGGGATTAGTTTGGGATTGATACAGGGCTATGGGATTAGTTTGGGATTGATACAGGGCAATGGGGAGAGAGCGGGGCAGTGGGATTAGTTTGGGGATTGATACTGGGCTATGGGGAGAGAGCAGGGCAGTGGGATTAGTTTGTGATTGATACAGGGCTATGGGGAGAGAGCAGGGCAGTGGGATCAGTTTGGGGATTGATACAGGGCTATGGGGAGAGAGCGGGGCAGTGGGATTAGTTTGTGATTGATACAGGGCTATGGGGAGAGAGCAGGGCAGTGGGATTAGTTTGGGGATTGATACAGGGCTATGGGGAGAGAGCAGGGCAGTGGGATTAGTTTGGGGATTGATACAGGGCTAGGGGGAGAGAGCAGAACAGTGGGATTAGTTTGGGATTGATACAGGGCTATGGGGAGAGAGTGGGGCAGTGGGATTAGTTTGGGATTGATACAGGGCTACGGGGAGTGAGCGGGGCAGTGGGATTAGTTTGGGATTGATACAGGGTTATGTGGAGAGAGCAGGGCAGTGGGATTAGTTTGGGATTGATACAGGGCTATGGGGAGAGAGAGGGGCAGTGGGATTAGTTTGGGATTGATACAGAGCTATGGGGAGAGTGCGGGGCAGTGGGATTAGTTTGTGATTGATACAGGGCTATGGGGAGAGAGTGGGGCAGTGGGATTAGTTTGGGGATTGATACAGGGCTATGGGGAGAGAGCAGGGCAGTGGGATTAGTTGGGGACTGATACAGGGTTATGTGGAGAGAGCGGGGCAGTGGGATTAGTTTGGGATTGATACAGGGCTATGGGGAGAGAGAGGGGCAGTGGGATTAGTTTGGGATTGATACAGAGCTATGGGGGGAGAGAGGGGCAGTGGGATTAGTTTGGGATTGATACAGGGCTATGGGGGGAGAGCGGGGCAGTGGGATTAGTTTGGGATTGATACAGGGCTATGGGGAGAGAGCGGGGCAGTGGGATTAGTTTGGGATTGATACAGGGCTATGGGGAGTGAGCGGGGCAGTGGGATTAGTTTGGGATTGATACAGAGCTATGGGGAGAGAGCGGGGCAGTGGGATTAGTTTGGGATTGATACAGGGCTATGGGGAGAGAGAGGGGCAGTGGGATTAGTTTGGGATTGATACAGGGCTATGGGGGGAGAGTGGGACAGTGGGATTAGTTTGGGATTGATACAGGGCTATGGGGAGAGTGCGGGGCAGTGGGATTAGTTTGGGATTGATACAGGGCTATGGGGAGAGAGCGGGGCAGTGGGATTAGTTTGGGATTGATACAGGGCTATGGGGAGAGAGCAGGGCAGTGGGATTAGTTTGGGATTGATACAGGGCTATGGGGGGAGAGTGGGACAGTGGGATTAGTTTGGGATTGATACAGGGCTATGGGGAGAGTGCGGGGCAGTGGGATTAGTTTGGGATTGATACAGGGCTATGGGGAGAGAGCGGGGCAGTGGGATTAGTTTGGGATTGATACAGGGCTATGGGGAGTGAGCGGGGCAGTGGGATTAGTTTGGGATTGATACAGGGCTATGGGGAGAGAGTGGGGCAGTGGGATTAGTTTGGGATTGATACAGGGCTATGGGGAGAGTGCGGGGCAGTGGGATTAGTTTGGGGATTGATACAGGGCTACGGGGAGTGAGCGGGGCAGTGGGATTAGTTTGGGATTGATACAGGGCTACGGGGAGTGAGCGGGGCAGTGGGATTAGTTTGTGATTGATACAGGGCTACGGGGAGTGAGCGGGGCAGTGGGATTAGTTTGGGATTGATACAGGGCTACGGGGAGTGAGCGGGGCAGTGGGATTAGTTTGTGATTGATACAGGGCTATGGGGAGAGTGCGGGGCAGTGGGATTAGTTTGGGATTGATACAGGGCTATGGGGAGAGAGCGGGGCAGTGGGATTAGTTTGAGATTGATACAGGGCTATGGGGAGAGAGCGGGGCAGTGGGATTAGTTTGGGGATTGATACAGGGCTATGGGGAGAGAGCGGGGCAGTGGGATTAATTTGGGGATTGATACAGGGCTATGGGGAGAGTGCGGGGCAGTGGGATTAGTTTGGGGATTGATACAGGGCTATGGGGAGAGAGCGGGGCAGTGGGATTAGTTTGGGGATTGATACAGGGCTATGGGGAGAGAGCGGGGCAGTGGGATTAGTTTGGGATTGATACAGGGCTATGGGGAGAGAGCGGGGCAGTAGGATTAGTTTGGGGATTGATACAGGGCTATGGGGAGAGAGCGGGGCAGTGGGATTAGTTTGTGATTGATACAGGGCTATCGAGAGAGAGCGGGGCAGTGGGATTAGTTTGGGGATTGATACAGGGCTATGGGGAGAGAGCAGGGCAGTGGGATTAATTTGGGGATTGATACAGGGCTATGGGGAGAGAGCGGGGCAGTGGGATTAGTTTGGGGATTGATACAGGGCTATGGGGAGAGAGCGGGGCAGTGGGATTAGTTTGGGGATTGATACAGGGCTATGGGGAGAGAGCGGGGCAGTGGGATTAGTTTGGGAAGGAAATTTTGGAAAGAAGGAAGAGATTATGGGTTGGCTGCAAAATAGGTCAGAATTTTCTGACAGATGTGCACGTGTGCATTCCTGAGGCCCTGTTTTCCTAACCCAGCCCCGGCCTGATGGACCAGTAAACTTGACCTGCACTGAAGTGTATGGCTTAGCATAATCACGTTAAACCCTCTGAGTTCTCTAAAGAGAAGGCCTTCTGTGAACCTCTCCATCTTTGACACAAGCTGAACTAACACAGTTGATGCTTTATTTGTTCAGTCGGATTAAGGTTAAGAAAATGAATGCCAACAGGCCCTGCTTTCCAAATAATGAAAGTCAAATTTCGAATTCGGACAGAGCTGACAGCTTGTAGTCCTGATATAAATGCGGGATTAGCTGGCCCTTTGACCTTTGCCCCTGCACCATTAATCACACAACAAAGGCCTGCGAATGTATTAGCCCCCTTGACACATCATTCGACAACAATAAGCTATTGTACAGCCCTGGATTTCCCCACAGTCAACAAGGCCGTAAATCGTCGTGTACAAGCCCCGTTTGCATCCAAGTTTTTGCCAGCTATGGCTCGATTTAGACAAAGGCCAGTTTTCGGCCTACTCCCGCCACTCGGCCTCAGGCCGCCAGCTCTGCTGGGCCGCATCCCTGGAGGTTTCATCGCGTGACTTCCTGCCCGATCACCACCCCCCCCCCCTCCCCCCACCCCACTACAACTTGCCCCGCCAGCCCCCCTCCAAACACTCCCACAATCGGTCGCCCAACGCGTCCATCATCACTTGTCCCACCCATCCCAACTCTCCCGCACCGGATTGGACAATTCCTGATTGCTTGACCAACAGCCCCATGTCTGACATTCAACTACGGGGGGCGCCAGGACACTCCTGGAGGCTTGGCAACCCTCACTGCGCCCTGACATCAGGGCTTTAGGTGATATGGGTGGACTTGTGACACTGGGGGCTATTTTCACTGGAGCAGAGAAGGTTAAGAGAAGATTTAACAGAGATTTTTTTTTAATTACAAGAAGACTTGACAGAGTAGATAGGGGAGAGGCTAATGCCTCTGGCTGGGGAATGTAAACAATCACGTTTCACTAAAAATTCACCTTGGCGTAATCATCGGCTCACATGTCCCACAGTGCCGAGCGACATTTTCACTCTCCATCCATCGCTCACTGACCCAATACAGCTGATACCTGACAGATTCAGGCTGGAGAGGGGCGAAGGGGCACAATTTTCTTTCTCGAACAATGTTTGATGTACAGTGTCGGGGGTGTGGGGGGTGGGGGGATGGGGCAGGGTTTGCATCATAAGGTCTCCAAGGCAACAGCTCGTAGGGTCAATGGACAGTCCAGGTTGACCGTAGAGCACCAAGGAACGCGGGGAAAAGTGCGGCAACAAATCAGCGAGAAAATCCTCGTTCTCAAGGGTTACTGTGGGGTAGATAGTATCTATGATGTATTGTGGGGTAGATTGTATCTACTCTGTACTGTACAATAGATTGTATCCTACAATGTAGTTTGTGTTGGATGGTGTTCTGTAAGTAGATTATATATTGCAGTATATGGTGGTAGGATGGGATGAATGGGCTCCCAATATCCACCTGTAGTGATGATGTGGCACTGAAAGAGGTTCCAAGCAGATTATAGCTTCATCTGCGACTGAAACCATTAATGGCACTATTAATACAACAAAATGTCAGAATTCCACACCTGCCATCTTCCACACGACAGCAGGGAGATAGAATGGGTTCCCACTGTGCTCACCTCTGTTAATAAGACCAGTCTCTGGGAGACTGGGTCCCCACTGTGCTCACCCCTGTTAATAAGACCAGTCTCTGGGAGACTGGGTCCCCACTGTGCTCATCTCTGTTATTAAGACCAGTCTCTGGGAGACTGGGTCCCCACTGTGCTCACCTCTGTTAATAAGACCAGTCTCTGGGAGACTGGGTCCCCACTGTGCTCACCTCTGTTAATAAGACCAGTCTCTGGGAGACTGGGTCCCCACTGTGCTCACCTCTGTTAATAAGACCAGTCTCTGGGAGACTGGGTCCCCACTGTGCTCATCTCTGTTATTAAGACCAGTCTCTGGGAGACTGGGTCCCCACTGTGCTCATCTCTGTTATTAAGACCGGTCTCTGGGAGACTGGGTCCCCACTGCGCTCACCTCTGTTAATAAGACCAGTCACTGGGAGACTGGGTCCCCACTGTGCTCACCTCTGTTAATAAGACCAGTCTCTGGAAGACTGGGTCCCCACTGTGCTCACCCCTGTTAATAAGACCAGTCTCTGGGAGACTGGGTCCCCACTGTGCTCATCTCTGTTATTAAGACCAGTCTCTGGGAGACTGGGTCCCCACTGTGCTCACCCCTGTTAATAAGACCAGTCTCTGGAAGACTGGGTCCCCACTGTGCTCATCTCTGTTAATAAGACCGGTCTCTGGGAGACTGGGTCCCCACTGTGCTCACCTCTGTTAATAAGACCAGTCTCTGGGAGACTGGGTCCCCACTGTGCTCACCTCTGTTAATAAGACCGGTCTCTGGGAGACTGGGTCCCCACTGCGCTCACCTCTGTTAATAAGACCAGTCACTGGGAGACTGGGTCCCCACTGTGCTCACCTCTGTTAATAAGACCAGTCTCTGGGAGACTGGGTCCCCACTGTGCTCACCCCTGTTAATAAGACCAGTCTCTCTGGGAGACTGGGTCCCCACTGTGCTCACCCCTGTTAATCAGACAAGTCTCTGGGAGACTGGGTCCCCACTGTGCTCACCTCTGTTAATAAGACCAGTCTCTCTGGGAGACTGGGTCCCCACTGTGCTCACCCCTGTTAATCAGACAAGTCTCTGGGAGACTGGGTCCCCACTGTGCTCACCTCTGTTAATAAGACCAGTCTCTGGGAGACTGGGTCCCCACTGTGCTCACCTCTGTTAATAAGACCAGTCTCTGGGAGACTGGGTCCCCACTGTGCTCATCTCTGTTATTAAGACCAGTCTCTGGGAGACTGGGTCCCCACTGTGCTCACCCCTGTTAATAAGACCAGTCTCTGGAAGACTGGGTCCCCACTGTGCTCATCTCTGTTAATAAGACCGGTCTCTGGGAGACTGGGTCCCCACTGTGCTCACCCCTGTTAATAAGACCAGTCTCTGGGAGACTGGGTCCCCACTGTGCTCACCCCTGTTAATAAGACAAGTCTCTGGGAGACTGGGTCCCCACTGTGCTCATCTCTGTTAATAAGACCAGTCTCTGGGAGACTGGGTCCCCACTGTGCTCACCCCTGTTAATAAGACAAGTCTCTGGGAGACTGGGTCCCCACTGTGCTCACCTCTGTTATTAAGACCAGTCTCTGGGAGACTGTGTCCCCACTGTGCTCACCTCTGTTAATAAGACCGGTCTCTGGGAGACTGGATCCCCACTGTGCTCATCTCAGTTAATAAGACCAGTCTCTGGGAGACTGGGTCCCCACTGTGCGTAGCCATGTTAATAAGACAAGTCTCTGGGAGACTGGGTCCCACTGTGCTCACCTCTGTTAATAAGACCAGTCTCTGGGAGACTGGGTCCCCACTGTGCTCATCTCTGTTAATAAGACGAGTCTCTGGGAGACTGGGTCCCCACTGCGCTCACCTCTGTTAATAAGACCAGTCACTGGGAGACTGGGTCCCCACTGTGCTCACCTCTGTTAATAAGACCAGTCTCTGGGAGACTGGGTCCCCACTGTGCTCACCTCTGTTAATAAGACCAGTCTCTGGGAGACTGGGTCCCCACTGTGCTCACCTCTGTTAATAAGACCAGTCTCTGGGAGACTGGGTCCCCACTGTGCTCACCCCTGTTAATAGGAACAGTCTCTGGGAGACTGGGTCCCCACTGTGCTCATCTCTGTTAATAAGACCAGTCTCTGGGAGACTGGGTCCCCACTGTGCTCACCCCTGTTAATAGGAACAGTCTCTGGGAGACTGGGTCCCCACTGTGCTCACCTCTGTTAATAGGAACAGTCTCTGGGAGACTGGGTCCCCACTGTGCTCACCCCTGTTAATAGGAACAGTCTCTGGGAGACTGGGTCCCCACTGTGCTCACCTCTGTTAATAAGACCAGTCTCTCTGGAAGACTGGGTCCCCACTGTGCTCATCTCTGTTAATAAGACAAGTCTCTGGGAGACTGGGTCCCCACTGTGCTCACCTCTGTTAATAAGACAAGTCTCTGGGAGACTGGGTCCCCACTGTGCTCATCTCTGTTAATAAGACAAGTCTCTGGGAGACTGGGTCCCCACTGTGCTCACCTCTGTTGATAAGACCAGTCTCTGGGAGACTGGGTCCCCACTGTGCTCACCTCTGTTAATAAGACCAGTCTATGGGAGACTGGGTCCCCACTGTGCTCATCTCTGTTAATAGGAACAGTCTCTGGGAGACTGGGTCCCCACTGTGCTCATCTCTGTTATTAAGACCAGTCTCTGGGAGACTGGGTCCCCACTGTGCTCACCTCTGTTAATAAGACCAGTCTCTGGGAGACTGGGTCCCCACTGTGCTCATCTCTGTTAATAAGACCAGTCTCTGGGAGACTGTGTCCCCACTGTGCTCACCTCTGTTAATAAGACCAGTCTCTGGGAGACTGGGTCCCCACTGTGCTCACCTCTGTTAATAAGACCAGTCTCTGGGTGAGCATCAATTACTTCTTGCAATCTGACTGTCTCTTCCTTCACTGTTTTCAGTGGTTTTCACGCAAGGGTGTTTGTCTAATCACGACCCCTACAGTGCATCGTCGGGGACAATCGACACGACAGTACACAGTAGGATACAGGATAGCCTACAATACACCATAGATACAAACTACTCTACACTACATTCTGGATACAATCTACCCTACACTACATTGTGGATACAATCTACCCTACACTATATTGTAGATACAATCTACCCGACACTACATTGTGGATACAATCTACCCTACACTACATTGTAGAGACAATCTACCCGACACTACATTGTGGATACAATCTACCCTACACTACATTGTAGATACAATCTACCCTGCACTATATTGTAGATACAATCTACCCTACACTATATTGTGGATACAATCTACCCTACACTACATTGTAGATACAATCCACCCTACACTATATTCTGGCTACAATCTACCCTACACTACATTGTGGATGCAATCTACCCGACACTATATTGTGGTTACAATCTACCCGACACTACATTCTGGATACAATCTACCCTACACTATATTGTGGATACAATCTACCCTACACTACATTCTGGATACAATCTACCCTACACTACATTGTGGATAAAATCTACCCTACACTACATTCTGGATACAATCTACCCGACACTACATTGTGGAGACAACCTACCCTACACTACATTCTGGATACAATCTACCCTACACTATATTGTGGATACAATCTACCCTACACTAAATTCTGGATACAATCTACCCTACACTACATTCTGGATACAATCTACCCTACACTATATTGTGGATACAATCTACCCTACACTATATTGTGGATACAATCTACCCGACACTATATTCTGGATACAATCTACCCTACACTACATTCTGGATACAATCTACCCTAGACTATATTGTGGATACAATCTACCCTACACTACATTGTGGATACAATCTACCCTACACTATATTGTGGATACAATCTACCCTACACTATATTGTCGATACAATCTACCCTACACTAGATTGTGGATACAATCTACCCTACACTATATTGTGGATACAATCTACCCTAGAATATATTGTGGATACAATCTACCCTACACTACATTGTGGATACAATCTACCCTACACTACATTGTGGATACAATCTACCCTAGACTATATTGTGGATACAATCTACCCTACACTACATTGTGGATACAATCTACCCGACACTACATTGTGGATACAATCTACCCCACACTATATTGTGGAGACAATATACCCGTCACTACATTGTGGAGACAAACTACCCGACACTACATTGTGGATATAATCTACCCGCAACTACATTGTGGATACACTCTACACCACACTACATTGTGGAGACAATATACCCGTCACTACATTGTGGAATCAATCTACCCGACAATTCATTCTGGATACAATCTACCCTCCGCTATATTGTGGATACAATCTACCCTACACTACATTCTGGCTACAATCTACCCTACACTACATTGTGGATACAATCTACCCGACAATACATTGTGGATACAATCTACCCTACACTACATTCTGGCTACAATCTACCCTACACTACATTGTGGATACAATCTACCCGACACTATATGGTGGATGCAATCTACCCGACACTATATTGTGGATACAATCGACCCTACACTACATTCTGGCTACAATCTAGCCTACACTACATTGTGGATACAATCTGCCATACACTACATTGTGGATACAATCTACCCGACAATATATTGTGGATACAATCTACCCAACACTACATTCTGGCGACAATCTACCCTGCACTATATTGTGGATACAATCTACCCCACACTATATGGTGGATACAATCTACCCGACACTATATTGTGGATACAATCTACCCGACACTATATTGTGGATACAATCTACCCGACACTATATTGTGGATACAATCTCCCCCACACTACATTGTGGATACAATCTACCCGACACTATATTGTGGATACAATCTACCCTACACTACATTCTGGATACAATCTACCCTACACTATATTGTAGATACAATCTACCCTACACTACATTGTGGATACAATCTACCCTACACTATATTGTAGATACAATCTACCCTACACTATATTGTGGATACAATCTACCCTACACTATATTGTAGATACAATCTACCCTATACTACATTGTGGATACAATCTACCCTACACTATATTGTAGATACAATCTACCCTACACTACATTGTGGATACAATCTACCCTACACTATATTGTAGATACAATCTACCCGACACTACATTGTGGATACAATCTACCCTACACTACATTGTAGATACAATCTACCCTACACTATATTGTAGATACAATCTACCCTACACTATATTGTGGATACAATCTACCCTACACTACATTGTGGATACAATCTACCCTACACTATATTGTAGATACAATCTACCCTACACTATATTGTGGATACAATCTACCCTACACTACATTCTGGATACAATCTACCCTACACTATATTGTAGATACAATCTACCCTACACTACATTGTGGATACAATCTACCCTACACTATATTGTAGATACAATCTACCCTACACTATATTGTGGATACAATCTACCCTACACTATATTGTAGATACAATCTACCCTACACTACATTGTGGATACAATCTACCCGACACTATATTGTGGATACAATCTACCCTACACTACATTCTGGATACAATCTACCCTACACTATATTGTGGATACAATCTACCCTACACTACATTGTGGATACAATCTACCCTACACTATATTGTAGATACAATCTACCCTACACTATATTGTGGATACAATCTACCCTACACTATATTGTAGATACAATCTACCCTACACTATATTGTGGATACAATCTACCCTACACTACATTGTGGATACAATCTACCCCACACTACATTGTGGATACAATCTACCCTACACTATATTGTAGATACAATCTACCCTACACTATATTGTGAATACAATCGACACGACACTACATTGTGGAAACAATCTACCCTACACTATATTGTAGATACAATCTACCCTACACTACATTGTTGATACAATCTACCCTACACTACATTGTGGATACAATCTACCGTACACTACATTCTGGATACAATCTACCCCACACTATATTGTGGATACAATCTACCCTCCACTACATTGTGGATACAATCTACCCTACACTATATTGTGGATACAATCTACCCTACACTATATTGTGGATACAATCTACCCTACACTATATTGTGGATACAATCTACCCTCCACTACATTGTGGATACAATCTACCCTACACTATATTGTAGATACAATCTACCCTACACTATATTGTGGATACAATCTACCCTACACTATATTGTAGATACAATCTACCCTACACTACATTGTAGATACAATCTACCCTACACTACATTGTGGATACAATCTACCCTACACTACATTGTGGATACAATCTACCCGACACTACATTGTGGATACAATCTACCCTACACTACATTGTAGATACAATCTACCCTACACTATATTGTAGATACAATCTACCCTACACTACATTGTGGATACAATCTACCCTACACTACATTGTGGATACAATCTACCCTACACTATATTGTAGATACAATCTACCCTACACTATATTGTAGATACAATCTACCCTACACTATATTGTGGATACAATCTACCCTACACTATATTGTAGATACAATCTACCCTACACTACATTGTGGATACAATCTACCCCACACTACATTGTGGATACAATCTACCCTACACTATATTGTAGATACAATCTACCCTCCACTATATTGTGGATACAATCGACCCGACACTACATTGAGGATACAATCTACCCTACACTACATTGTGGATACAATCTACCCGACACTACATTGTGGATACAATCTACCCTACACTACATTGTGGATACAATCTACCCTACACTCTATTGTGGATACAATCTACCCTACACTATATTGTAGATACAATCTACCCTACACTATATTGTAGATACAATCTACCCGACACTACATTGTGGATACAATCTACACTACACTATATTGTGGATACAATCTACCCTACACTACATTGTGGATACAATCTACCCTACACTATATTGTAGATACAATCTACCCTACACTATATTGTAGATACAATCTACCCTACACTACATTGTGGATACAATCTACCCTACACTATATTGTAGATACAATCTAGCCTACACTATATTGTAGATACAATCTACCCTACACTACATTGTGGATACAATCTACCCCACACTATATTGTAGATACAATCTACCCTACACTATATTGTGGATACAATCTACCCTCCACTACATTGTGGATACAATCTACCCTACACTATATTGTAGATACAATCTACCCTACACTATATTGTGGATACAATCTACCCTACACTATATTGTAGATACAATCTACCCTACACTACATTGTGGATACAATCTACCCGACACTACATTGTGGATACAATCTACCCTACACTACATTGTAGATACAATCTACCCTACACTATATTGTAGATACAATCTACCCTACACTACATTGTGGATACAATCTACCCTACACTATATTGTAGATACAATCTACCCTACACTATTTTGTGGATACAATCTACCCTACACTATATTGTAGATACAATCTACCCAACACTACATTGTGGATACAATCTACCCTACACTACATTGTGGATACAATCTACCCCACACTACATTGTGGATACAATCTACCCTACACTATATTGTAGATACAATCTACCCTACACTATATTGTGGATACAATCGACCCGACACTACATTGTGGATACAATCTACCCTACAATATATTGTAGATACAATCTACCCTACACTACATTGTGGATACAATCTACCCTACACTATATTGTGGATACAATCTACCCTATACTACATTGTGGATACAATCTACCCTACACTATATTGTAGATACAATCTACCCTACACTAAATTGTGGATACAATCTACCCTACACTACATTGTGGATACAATCTACCCTACACTATATTGTGGATACAATCTACCCTACACTATATTGTAGATACAATCTACCCTACACTATATTGTGGATACAATCTACCCTACACTACATTGTGGATACAATCTACCCTACACTATATTGTAGATACAATCTACCCTACACTATATTGTGGATACAATCTACCCTACACTATATTGTGGATACAATCTACCCTACACTATATTGTAGATACAATCTACCCTACACTATATTGTGGAAACAATCTACCCTACACTACATTGTGGATACAATCTACCCTACACTACATTGTGGATACAATCTACCCTACACTACATTGTGGATACAATCTACCCTACACTACATTCTGGATACAATCTACCCTACACTATATTGTGGATACAATCTACCCTACACTACATTCTGGATACAATCTACCCTGCACTATATTGTGGATACAATCTACCCTACACTATATTGTGGATACAATCTACCGTACACTACATTCTGGATACAATCTACACCACACTATAATGTAGATACAATCTACCCTACACTATATTGTGGATACAATCTACCCTACACGACATTGTGGATACAATCTACCCTACACGACATTGTGGATACAATCTACCCTACACTACATTGTGGATACAATCTACCCTACACCATATTGTAGATGCAATCTACCCTACACTATATTGTGGATACAATCTACCCTACACTACATTGTGGATACAATCTACCCTACACTACATTGTGGATACAATCTACCCTACACTATATTGTGGATACAATCTACCCTACACTACATTGTGGATACAATCTACCCTGCACTACATTGTGGATACAATCTACCCTGCACTATATTGTAGATACAATCTACCCTACACTATATTGTAGATACAATCTACCCTACACTATATTGTGGATACAATCTACCCTACACTATATTGTAGATACAATCTACCCTACACTATATTGTGGATACAATCTACCCTACACTACATTGTGGATACAATCTACCCTACACTATATTGTAGATACAATCTACCCGACACTATATTGTGGATACAATCCAGCCTACACTATATTGTGGATACAATCTACCCTACACTATATTGTAGATACAATCTACCCTACACTATATTGTGGATACAATCTACCCTGCACTATATTGTGGATACAATCTACCCGACACTACATTGTGGATACAATCTACCCTACACTATATTGTAGATACAATCTACCCTACACTATATTCTGGATACAATCTACCCTGCACTATATTGTGGATACAATCTACCCTACACTATATTCTGGATACAATCTACCCTACACTATATTGTGGATACAATCAACCCTACACTATATTGTAGATACAATCTACCCTACACTATATTGTGGATACAATCTACCCGACACTACATTCTGGATACAATCTATCCTACACTATATTGTAGACACAATCTACCCTACACTATATTCTGGATACAATCGACCCTGCACTATATTGTGGATACAATCTACCCTACACTATATTCTGGATACAATCTACCCTCCACTATATTGTGGATACAATCAACCCGACACTATATTGTGGATACAATCTACCCGACACTAGATTCTGGATACAATCTACCCTATACTATATTGTAGATACAATCTACCCTACACTATATTGTGGATACAATCTACCCGACACTACATTCTGGATACAATCTACCCTGCACTATATTGTAGATACAATCTACCCTACACTATATTGTGGATACAATCTACCCTACACTATATTGTAGATACAATCTACCCTACACTATATTGTGGATACAATCTACCCTACACTACATTGTGGATACAATCTACCCTACACTATATTGCAGATACAATCTACCCTACACTACATTGTGGATACAATCTACCCGACACTATATTGTAGATACAATCAACCCTACACTATATTGTGGATACAATCTACCCTACACTATATTGTGGATACAATCTACCCTACACTATATTGTAGATACAATCTACCCTACACTACATTGTGGATACAATCAACCCTACACTATATTGTGCATACAATCTACCCTACACTATATTGTAGATACAATCTACCCAACACTATATTGTGGATACAATCTACCCTACACTATATTGTCGATACAATCTACCCTACACTACATTGTGGATACAATCTACCCTACACTATATTGTAGATACAATCAACCCTACACTATATTGTGGATACAATCTACCCTACACTATATTGTAGATACAATCTACCCTACACTGCATTGTAGATACAATCTACCCTACACTATATTTTAGATACAATCTACCCTACACTACATTGTAGATACAATCTACCCTACACTATATTGTAGATACAATCAACCCTACACTATATTGTGGATACAATCTACCCTACACTAGATTGTAGATACAATCTACCCTACACTATATTGTGGATACAATCTACCCTACACTATATTGTAGATACAATCTACCCTACACTACATTGTCGATACAATCTACCCTACACTATATTGTAGATACAATCTACCCTACACTATATTTTGGATACAATCTACCCTACACTATATTGTAGATACAATCTACCCGACACTATATTGTGGATACAATCTACCCTCCACTACATTGTGGATACAATCTACCCTACACTATATTGTGGATACAATCTACCCTACACTACATTGTAGATACAATCTACCCTACACTACATTGTAGATACAATCTACCCTACACTACATTGTGGATACAATCAACCCTACACTATATTGTGCATACAATCTACCCTACACTATATTGTGGATACAATCTACCCTCCACTACATTGTGGATACAATCTACCCTACACTATATTGTGGATACAATCTACCCTACACTACATTGTAGATACAATCTACCCTACACTACATTGTAGATACAATCTACCCTACACTATATTGTAGATACAATCTACCCTACACTATATTTTGGATACAATCTACCCTACACTATATTGTAGATACAATCTACCCGACACTATATTGTGGATACAATCTACCCTACACTACATTGTGGATACAATCTACCCTACACTATATTGTAGATACAATCTACCCTACACTACATTGCAGATACAATCTACCCTACACTATATTGTGGATACCATCTACCCGACACTATATTGTGGATACAATCTACCCTACACTACATTCTGGATACAACCTACCCTACACTACATTGTGGATACAATCTACCCTACACTATATTGTGGATACAATCTACCCTACACTACATTCTGGATACAACCTACCCTACACTACATTCTGGATACAATCTACCCTACACTACATTGTGGATACAATCTACCCTACACTATATTGTAGATACAATCTACCCTAAACTATATTGTGGATACAATCTACCCTAAACTATATTGTGGATACAATCTACCCTACACTACATTCTGGATACAATCTACCCTACACTACATTGTGGATACAATCTACCCTACACTACATTCTGGATACAATCTACCCTACACTATGTTGTGGATACAATCTACCCTACACTACATTGTAGATACAATCTACCCTACACTACATTGTGGATACAATCTACCCTGCACTACATTGTGGATACAATCTACCCTACACTACATTCTGGATACAATCTACCCTACACTATGTTGTGGATACAATCTACCCTACACTACATTCTGGATACAATCTACCCTACACTATATTGTGGATACAATCTACCCTACACTACATTCTGGATACAATCTACCCTAAACTATATTGTAGATACAATCTAACCTACACTATATTCTGGATACAATCTACCCCACACTATATTGTAGATACAATCTACCCTACACTACATTCTGGATACAATCTACCCTACACTATATTGTGGATACAATCTACCCTACACTACATTCTGGATACAATCTACCCTACACTATATTGTGGATACAATCTACCCTACACTATATTGTGGATACAATCTACCCTACACTACGTTGTGGATACAATCTACCCTACACTACGTTGTGGATACAATCTACCCTACACAACGTTGTGGATACAATCTACCCTACACTATATTGTGGATACAATCTACCCAATACTATATTGTAGATACAATCTACCCTACACTACATTGTGGATACAATCTACCCTACACTATATTGTGGATACAATCTACCCTACACTATATTGTAGATACAATCTACCCTACACTATATTGTGGATACAATCTACCCTACACTACATTGTGGATACAATCTACCCTACACTACATTGTGGATACAATCTACCCTACACGACATTGTGGATACAATCTACCCTACACTATATTGTAGATACAATCTACCCTACACTATATTGTAGATACAATCTACCCGACACTACATTGTGGATACAATCTACCCTACACTATATTGTGGATACAATCTACCCTACACTACATTGTGGATACATTCTACCCTACACTATATTGTGGATACAATCTACCCTACACTATATTGTAGATACAATCTACCCGACACTACATTGTGGATACAATCTACCCTACACTATATTGTGGATACAATCTGCCCTACACTACATTGTGGATACAATCTACCCTACACTATATTGTGGATACAATCTACCCTACACTACATTGTAGATACAATCTACCCTACACTACATTGTAGATACAATCTACCCTACACTACATTGTGGATACAATCTACCCTACACTACATTGTGGATACAATCTACCCTACACTATATTGTGGATACAATCTACCCTACACTATATTGTAGATACAATCTACCCTACACTATATTGTAGATACAATCTACCCTACACTACATTGTGGATACAATCTACCCTACACTACATTCTGGATACAATCTACCCTACACTACATTCTGGATACAATCTACCCTACACTACATTCTGGATACAATCTACCCTACACTACATTGTGGATACAATCTACCCTACACTATATTGTAGATACAATCTACCCTACACTATATTGTGGATACAATCTACCCTACGCTATATTGTAGATACAATCTACCCTACACTATATTGTGGATACAATCTACCCTACACTACATTGTGGATACAATCTACCCTACACTATATTGTAGATACAATCTACCCGACACTACATTGTGGATACAATCTACCCTACACTATATTGTAGATACAATCTACCCTACACTACATTGTGGATACAATCTACCCTACACTATATTGTGGATACAATCTACCCTACACTACATTGTGGATACAATCTACCCTACACTATATTGTAGATACAATCTACCCTACACTATATTGTGGATACAATCTACCCTACACTATATTGTGGATACAATCTACCCTACACTGTATTGTAGATACAATCTACCCTACACTATATTGTGGATACAATCTACCCTACACTATATTGTGGATACAATCTACCCTACACTATATTGTGGATACAATTTACCCTACACTACATTGTGGATACAATCTACCCTACACTACATTGTGGATACAATCTACCCTACACTACATTGTGGATACAATCTCCCCTACACTATGTTGTGGATACAATCTACCCTACACTACATTGTGGATACAATCAACCCGACACTACATTCTGGATACAATCTACCCTACACTACATTGTGGATACAATCTACCCTACACTACATTCTGGATACAATCTACCCTACACTACATTGTGGATACAATCTACCCTACACTATATTGTAGATACAATCTACCCTACACTATATTGTGGATACAATCTACCCTACACTACATTCTGGATACAATCTACCCTACACTACATTGTGGATACAATCTACCCTACACTACATTCTGGATACAATCTACCCTACACTATGTTGTGGATACAATCTACCCTACACTACATTGTAGATACAATCTACCCTACACTACATTGTGGATACAATCTACCCTGCACTACATTGTGGATACAATCTACCCTACACTACATTCTGGATACAATCTACCCTACACTATGTTGTGGATACAATCTACCCTACACTACATTCTGGATACAATCTACCCTACACTATATTGTGGATACAATCTACCCTACACTACATTCTGGATACAATCTACCCTACACCATATTGTAGATACAATCTACCCTGCACTATATTGTGGATACAATCTACCCTACACTATATTGTAGATACAATCTACCCTACACTACATTCTGGATACAATCTACCCTACACTATATTGTGGATACAATCTACCCTACACTATATTGTAGATACAATCTACCCTACACTACATTCTGGATACAATCTACCCTACACTATATTCTGGATACAATCTACCCTACACTATATTGTAGATACAATCTACCCTACACTACATTCTGGATACAATCTACCCTACACTATATTGTGTATACAATCTACCCTACACTACATTCTGGATACAATCTACCCTACACTATATTGTGGATACAATCTACCCTACACTATATTGTGGATACAATCTACCCTACACTACGTTGTGGATACAATCTACCCTACACTACATTGTGGATACAATCTACCCTACACTATATTCTGGATACAATCTACCCTACACTACATTCTGGATACAATCTACCCTACACTATATTGTGTATACAATCTACCCTACACTACATTCTGGATACAATCTACCCTACACTATATTGTGGATACAATCTACCCTACACTATATTGTGGATACAATCTACCCTACACTACGTTGTGGATACAATCTACCCTACACTACATTGTGGATACAATCTACCCTACACTATATTCTGGATACAATCTACCCTACACTACATTCTGGATACAATCTACCCTACACTATATTGTGGATACAATCTACCCTACACTACATTCTGGATACAACCTACCCTACACTACATTCTGGATACAATCTACCCTACACTACATTGTGGATACAATCTACCCTACACTATATTGTAGATACAATCTACCCTAAACTATATTGTGGATACAATCTACCCTAAACTATATTGTGGATACAATCTACCCTACACTACATTCTGGATACAATCTACCCTACACTACATTGTGGATACAATCTACCCTACACTACATTCTGGATACAATCTACCCTACACTATGTTGTGGATACAATCTACCCTACACTACATTGTAGATACAATCTACCCTACACTACATTGTGGATACAATCTACCCTGCACTACATTGTGGATACAATCTACCCTACACTACATTCTGGATACAATCTACCCTACACTATGTTGTGGATACAATCTACCCTACACTACATTCTGGATACAATCTACCCTACACTATATTGTGGATACAATCTACCCTACACTACATTCTGGATACAATCTACCCTAAACTATATTGTAGATACAATCTAACCTACACTATATTCTGGATACAATCTACCCCACACTATATTGTAGATACAATCTACCCTACACTACATTCTGGATACAATCTACCCTACACTATATTGTGGATACAATCTACCCTACACTACATTCTGGATACAATCTACCCTACACTATATTGTGGATACAATCTACCCTACACTATATTGTGGATACAATCTACCCTACACTACGTTGTGGATACAATCTACCCTACACTACGTTGTGGATACAATCTACCCTACACTACGTTGTGGATACAATCTACCCTACACTACATTGTGGATACAATCTACCCTACACTATATTGTGGATACAATCTACCCAATACTATATTGTAGATACAATCTACCCTACACTACATTGTGGATACAATCTACCCTACACTATATTGTGGATACAATCTACCCTACACTATATTGTAGATACAATCTACCCTACACTATATTGTGGATACAATCTACCCTACACTACATTGTGGATACAATCTACCCTACACTACATTGTGGATACAATCTACCCTACACGACATTGTGGATACAATCTACCCTACACTATATTGTAGATACAATCTACCCTACACTATATTGTAGATACAATCTACCCGACACTACATTGTGGATACAATCTACCCTACACTATATTGTGGATACAATCTACCCTACACTACATTGTGGATACATTCTACCCTACACTATATTGTGGATACAATCTACCCTACACTATATTGTAGATACAATCTACCCGACACTACATTGTGGATACAATCTACCCTACACTATATTGTGGATACAATCTGCCCTACACTACATTGTGGATACAATCTACCCTACACTACATTGTGGATACAATCTACCCTACACTACATTCTGGATACAATCTACCCTACACTACATTCTGGATACAATCTACCCTACACTACATTCTGGATACAATCTACCCTACACTACATTGTGGATACAATCTACCCTACACTATATTGTGGATACAATCTACCCTACACTACATTGTGGATACAATCTACCCTACACTACATTGTGGATACAATCTACCCTACACTATATTGTAGATACAATCTACCCTACACTACATTCTGGATACAATCTACCCTACACTACATTGTGGATACAATCTACCCTACACTACATTGTGGATACAATCTACCCTACACTATATTGTAGATACAATCTACCCGACACTACATTGTGGATACAATCTACCCTACACTACATTGTGGATACAATCTACCCTACACTACATTGTGGATACAATCTACCCTACACTATATTGTAGATACAATCTACCCGACACTACATTGTGGATACAATCTACCCTACACTATATTGTGGATACAATCTACCCTACACTACGTTGTGGATACAATCTACCCTACACTACATTGTGGATACAATCTACCGTACACTATATTGTGGATACAATCTACCCTACACTATATTGTAGATACAATCTACCCGACACTACATTGTGGATACATTCTACCCTAAACTACATTGTAGATATAATCTACCCTACACTACATTGTGGATACAATCTACCCTACACTACATTGTGGATACAATCTACCCTACACTATATTGTAGATACAATCTACCCTACACTATATTGTGGATACAATCTACCCTACACTACATTGTGGATACAATCTACCCTACACTACATTCTGGATACAATCTACCCTACACTACATTTGTGGATACAATCTACGCTACACTATATTGTAGATACAATCTACCCTACACTATGTTGTGGATACAATCTACCCTACACTACATTGTAGATACAATCTACCCTACACTACATTGTGGATACAATCTACCCTGCACTACATTGTGGATACAATCTACCCTACACTACATTCTGGATACAATCTACCCTATACTACGTTGTGGATACAATCTCCCCTACACTACATTCTGGATACAATCTACCCTACACTATATTGTGGATACAATCTACCCTACACTACATTCTGGATACAATCTACCCTACACTATATTGTGGATACAATCTACCCTACACTACGTTGTGGATACAATCTACCCTACACTACGTTGTGGATACAATCTACCCTACACTATATTGTGGATACAATCTACCCAATACTATATTGTAGATACAATCTACCCTACACTACATTGTGGATACAATCTACCCTACACTATATTGTGGATACAATCTACCCTACACAATATTGTGGATACAATCTACCCGACACTATATTGTGGATACAATCTACCCGACACTATATTGTGGATACAATCTACCCGACACTATATTGTGGATACAATCTACCCGACACTATATTGTGGATACAATCTACCCGACACTATATTGTGGATACAATCTACCCTACACTATATTGTGGATACAATCTACCCGACACTATATTGTAGATACAATCTACCCTACACTACATTGTGGATACAATCTACCCTACACTACATTGTGGATACAATCTACCCTACACTAAATTGTAGATACAATCTACCCTACACTATATTGTGGATACAATCTACCCGACACTATATTGTGGATACAATCTACCCGACACTACATTGTGGATACAATCTACCCTACACTATATTGTGGATACAATCTACCCTACACTACATTGTAGATACAATCTACCCTACACTATATTGTGGATACAATCTACCCTACACTATATTGTAGATACAATCTACCCTACACTATATTGTGGATACAATCTACCCTACACTACATTGTGGATACAATCTACCCTACACTACATTGTGGATACAATCTACCCTACACTCTATTGTGGATACAATCTACCCTACACTATATTGTAGATACAATCTACCCTACACTATATTGTAGATACAATCTACCCGACACTACATTGTGGATACAATCTACCATACACTATATTGTGGATACAATCTACCCTACACTACATTGTGGATACATTCTACCCTACACTATATTGTGGATACAATCTACCCTACACTATATTGTAGATACAATCTACCCGACACTACATTGTGGATACAATCTACCCTACACTATATTGTGGATACAATCTACCCTACACTACATTGTGGATACAATCTACCCTACACTATATTGTGGATACAATCTACCCTACACTACATTGTAGATACAATCTACCCTACACTACATTGTGGATACAATCTACCCTACACTACATTGTGGATACAATCTACCCTACACTATATTGTGGATACAATCTACCCTACACTATATTGTAGATACAATCTACCCTACACTACATTGTGGATACAATCTACCCTACACTACATTGTGGATACAATCTACCCTACACTACATTCTGGATACAATCTACCCTACACTACATTCTGGATACAATCTACCCTACACTACATTGTGGATACAATCTACCCTACACTATATTGTAGATACAATCTACCCTACACTATATTGTGGATACAATCTACCCTACGCTATATTGTAGATACAATCTACCCTACACTATATTGTGGATACAATCTACCCTACACTACATTGTGGATACAATCTACCCTACACTATATTGTAGATACAATCTACCCTACACTACATTGTGGATACAATCTACCCTACACTATATTGTAGATACAATCTACCCTACACTACATTGTGGATACAATCTACCCTACACTATATTGTGGATACAATCTACCCTACACTACATTGTGGATACAATCTACCCTACACTATATTGTAGATACAATCTACCCTACACTATATTGTGGATACAATCTACCCTACACTATATTGTGGATACAATCTACCCTACACTGTATTGTAGATACAATCTACCCTACACTATATTGTGGATACAATCTACCCTACACTATATTGTGGATACAATCTACCCTACACTATATTGTGGATACAATTTACCCTACACTACATTGTGGATACAATCTACCCTACACTACATTGTGGATACAATCTACCCTACACTACATTGTGGATACAATCTCCCCTACACTATGTTGTGGATACAATCTACCCTACACTACATTGTGGATACAATCAACCCGACACTACATTCTGGATACAATCTACCCTACACTACATTGTGGATACAATCTACCCTACACTACATTCTGGATACAATCTACCCTACACTACATTGTGGATACAATCTACCCTACACTATATTGTAGATACAATCTACCCTACACTATATTGTGGATACAATCTACCCTACACTACATTCTGGATACAATCTACCCTACACTACATTGTGGATACAATCTACCCTACACTACATTCTGGATACAATCTACCCTACACTATGTTGTGGATACAATCTACCCTACACTACATTGTAGATACAATCTACCCTACACTATATTGTAGATACAATCTACCCTACACTACATTCTGGATACAATCTACCCTACACTATATTGTGGATACAATCTACCCTACACTATATTGTAGATACAATCTACCCTACACTACATTCTGGATACAATCTACCCTACATTATATTCTGGATACAATCTACCCTACACTATATTGTGGATACAATCTACCCTACACTATATTGTGGATACAATCTACCCTACACTACGTTGTGCATACAATCTACCCTACACTACATTGTGGATACAATCTACCCTACACTATATTCTGGATACAATCTACCCTACACTACATTCTGGATACAATCTACCCTACACTATATTGTGGATACAATCTACCCTACACTATATTGTGGATACAATCTACCCTACACTACGTTGTGGATACAATCTACCCTACACTACGTTGTGGATACAATCTACCCTACACTATATTGTGGATACAATCTACCCTACACTATATTCTGGATACAATCTACCCTACACTATATTGTAGATACAATCTACCCTACACTACATTCTGGATACAATCTACCCTACACTATATTGTGGATACAATCTACCCTACACTATATTGTGGATACAATCTACCCTACACTACATTCTGGATACAATCTACCCTACACTATATTGTGGATACAATCTACCCTACACTATATTGTAGATACAATCTACCCGACACTATATTGTGGATACAATCTACCCGACACTACATTGTGGATACAATCTACCCTACACTACATTCTGGATACAATCTACCCTACACTATATTGTGGATACAATCTACCCGACACTACATTCTGGATACAATCTACCCTACACTATATTGTAGATACAATCTACCCTGCACTACATTCTGGATACAATCTACCCAACACTATATTGTGGATACAATCTACCCTACACTACATTCTGGATACAATCTACCCTACACTATATTGTGGATACAATCTACCCTACACTACGTTGTGGATACAATCTACCCTACACTATATTGTAGATACAATCTACCCTACACTACATTCTGGATACAATCTACCCTACACTCTATTGTGGATACAATCTACCCTACACTACATTCTGGATACAATCTACCCTACACTATGTTTTGGATACAATCTACCCTACACTATGTTGTGGATACAATGTACCCTACACTATATTGTGGATACAATCTACCCTACACTACATTCTGGATACAATCTACCCTATACTACGTTGTGGATACAATCTACCCTACACTACATTCTGGATACAATCTACCCTACACTATATTGTGGATACAATCTACCCTACACTACATTCTGGATACAATCTACCCTACACTATATTGTGGATACAATCTACCCTACACTACGTTGTGGATACAATCTACCCGACACTACATTGTGGATACAATCTACCCTACACTACATTGTGGATACAATCTACCCAATACTATATTGTAGATACAATCTACCCTACACTACATTGTGGATACAATCTACCCTACACTATATTGTGGATACAATCTACCCGACACTATATTGTGGATACAATCTACCCGACACTATATTGTAGATACAATCTACCCTACACTACATTGTGGATACAATCTACCCTACACTACATTGTGGATACAATCTACCCTACACTACATTGTGGATACAATCTACCCTACACTACATTGTAGATACAATCTTCCCTACACTATATTGTAGATACAATCTACCCTACACTAAATTGTGGATACAATCTACCCTACACTACATTGTGGATACAATCTACCCTACACTATATTGTAGATACAATCTACCCTGCACTATATTGTGGATACAATCTACCCTACACTATATTGTAGATACAATCTACCCTACACTATATTGTGGATACAATCTACCCTACACTACATTGTGGATACAATCTACCCTACACTACATTGTGGATACAATCTACCCTACACTACATTGTGGATACAATCTACCCTACACTACATTGTGGATACAATCTACCCTACACTATATTGTAGATACAATCTACCCTACACTACATTGTGGATACAATCTACCCTACACTATATTGTGGATACAATCTACCCTACACTACATTGTGGATACAATCTACCCTACACTATATTGTGGATACAATCTACCCTACACTACATTGTGGATACAATCTACCCTACACTATATTGTAGATACAATCTACCCGACACTACATTGTGGATACAATCTACCCTACACTATATTGTGGATACAATCTACCCTACACTACATTGTGGATACATTCTACCCTACACTATATTGTGGATACAATCTACCCTACACTATATTGTAGATACAATCTACCCGACACTACATTGTGGATACAATCTACCCTACACTATATTGTGGATACAATCTACCCTACACTACATTCTGGATACAATCTACCCTACACTATATTGTGGATACAATCTACCCTACACTATATTGTAGATACAATCTACCCTACACTACATTGTGGATACAATCTACCCTACACTACATTGTGGATACAATCTACCCTACACTACATTCTGGATACAATCTACCCTACACTACATTGTGGATACAATCTACCCTACACTATATTGTAGATACAATCTACCCTACACTATATTGTGGATACAATCTACCCTACGCTATATTGTAGATACAATCTACCCTACACTATATTGTGGATACAATCTACCCTACACTACATTGTGGATACAATCTACCCTACACTATATTGTAGATACAATCTACCCTACACTACATTGTGGATACAATCTACCCTACACTATATTGTAGATACAATCTACCCTGCACTACATTCTGGATACAATCTACCCTGCACTCTATTGTGGATACAATCTACCCTACACTACATTCTGGATACAATCTACCCTACACTATGTTGTGGATACAATCTACCCTACACTATATTGTGGATACAATCTACCCTCCACTACATTCTGGATACAATCTACCCTACACTATATTGTAGATACAATCTACCCTACACTATATTGTAGATACAATCTACCCGACACTACATTGTGGATACAATCTACCCTACACTACATTGTGGATACAATCTACCCTACACTACATTCTGGATACAATCTACCCTACACTACATTGTGGATACAATCTACCCTACACTATATTGTAGATACAATCTACCCTACACTATATTGTGGATACAATCTACCCTACGCTATATTGTAGATACAATCTACCCTACACTATATTGTGGATACAATCTACCCTACACTACATTGTGGATACAATCTACCCTACACTATATTGTAGATACAATCTACCCTACACTACATTGTGGATACAATCTACCCTACACTATATTGTAGATACAATCTACCCTGCACTACATTCTGGATACAATCTACCCTGCACTCTATTGTGGATACAATCTACCCTACACTACATTCTGGATACAATCTACCCTACACTATGTTGTGGATACAATCTACCCTACACTATGTTGTGGATACAATCTACCCTCCACTACATTCTGGATACAATCTACCCTACACTACATTGTAGATACAATCTACCCTGCACTACATTCTGTATACAATCTACCCTACACTCTATTGTGGATACAATCTACCCTACACTACATTCTGGATACAATCTACCCTACACTATGTTGTGGATACAATCTACCCTACACTATATTGTGGATACAATCTACCCTACACTACATTCTGGATACAATCTACCCTACACTACATTGTGGATACAATCTCCCCTACACTACATTCTGCATACAATCTACCCTACACTATATTGTGGATACAATCTACCCTACACTACATTCTGGATACAATCTACCCTACACTACATTCTGGATACAATCTACCCTACACTACATTGTGGATACAACCTACCCTACACTACATTCTGGATACAATCTACCCTACACTATGTTGTGGATACAATCTACCCTACACTATATTCTGGATACAATCTACCCTACACTATATTGTAGATACAATCTACCCTACACTACATTCTGGATACAATCTACCCTACACTATATTGTGGATACAATCTGCCCTACACTACATTCTGGATACAATCTACCCTACACTATGTTGTGGATACAATCTACCCTACACTACATTGTGGATACAATCTACCCTACACTACATTGTGGATACAACCTACCCTACACTACATTCTGGATACAATCTACCCTACACTACATTCTGGATACAATCTACCCTACACTATGTTGTGGATACAATCTACCCTGCACTACATTGTGGATACAATCTACCCTGCAGTACATCGTAGGATACAATCTACCCTTCATTACATCGTAGGATACAATCTACCCTACTGTACATCGTAGGATCCAATCTACCCTACATTACATCGTAGGATACAATCTACCCTACTGTACATCGTAGGATACAATCTACCGTGCAGTACATCGTGGGATATAATATACCCTACATTACATCGTAGGATACAATATACCCTACAGTATATCGTAGCATACCAGCTACCCTACAGTACAACATAGGATACAATCTTCCCTGCAATACATCATAGATACCCACCCCCACCCCATACTCTTCCCCCTATCCCCCGACCTATCAGCTGTGGCTCAGTGGGTGGCGTTCTCACTTCCAGAAGCCTGCAGAGACTCGCACCCATATTCCAGGCCGACACACCCAGTGCCAGTACCGAGGGAGTGCTGCACTGTCAGAGGTGCCGCCTTTCAGATGAGACGTTAAACTGAGGTCCCCGTCTGCCCTCTCGGGTGGATGTAAAAGATCCCACCTATTGGAAGAAGAGCGGTGGGGAGTTCTCCCTGGTGTCCTGAGGCCGAATATTTACCCCCCAACCAACATCACGCAAAAAACAGACTTAACCCGTTGCTATTTGCGGGATCTTGCTGTGCATAAATTGGCTGCCACGTTTCCTACTTTCCAACCATGACCACGTTAAAGTGTGTCATCGGCTGCGAGGCCCTTTGGGATATCCAGAGGTTGCGCAAGGCGCTACAGAAATGTAAGTCTTTTCATTTTACCCTCACTTGTGTTGGAATCTCTTACCCTCCCATTCGTCCTTTAAACTGGCGACCTTCTCTTCTCCTCCCCACACTTTTAAAAGCCTCAACTGGCCACGTCCTGATCCCTTGGTATTGAATCATACAGCACAGAAGGAGTCCATTCGGCCCATCGTGCCTGTGCTGGCTCTTTGAAAGAGCTATCCAATTAGTCCCACTCCTCCCCCCACCCCGCTCTTTCCCCCACCTCCCTGCACCTTTTTCCGCTTCAAGTATTTATCCAATTTCCCTTTCTCCGTGCTCCACTCCCCGTCTCTCCATTCTGTCCCTCCGTCCGTCCATTTCTCCACCCCTCCATCTTCCCCCCCCCCACATCCTCTCCTTTTTGCTCTCTCCTCTTTGCCTTCCTCCTTTCCGTCATCTTTTTGTCCTCTCTCTCTCCTCTAACCCCTTTCTCCTTTCTCTCCATTTTTTTTTTTGCGTTCCGTATCTCTCTCTCTCTCTCCCCACTTTCCCTCTCTCTCTCTCTCTGGACTGCCAAGCCCAATGCCTCGAATGCTGGCGAACTCCTTACCAAATTGTACCCAGTGCAGTGCCCACGACCCCCTCCCTGCACACACTGGCTGTGCCAGCGACGATGCTTGGACCCCGTCTTGTTAAATATGCATCAGTCTCTCCCAGCCCGCACACTGAAACATTCCGAATAAATAATTCACAGCCAACTCGACTAAATATAGATCAAAGTGGGCTTTTGCTGAATGACATGTGTTCAAAGTGGGACTGGCAGGTGCTGAGAACCAGCTCCCCGGAAGGCTGCAGTGCTCTGACTGTTGGAAGACTCGGCATGGAATTAATCCCACCCTCCGCCCTCACCCTCGAGCTTCCCCGCTCCCTCCTGAGGGGGATGACTCCTTGCCTGCTGCAGTCGGCGAGAGAAGTTGCAAAGGCCCTCCTCAACCTCACTCAATCCTTCAGTGACGCAGTGAGCGCCGGCAGACTATTTGACTGCAGGAGCCATCACAAGTCCACCCCCCACCGCGAAGCCTCCAATTTCAAATCCTCATTTTCAATCGCCCTCATCCCACTCTCTATCTCTGTAACCTTCTCCAGCCCCCTACAACCCTCTGAGATCTCTGCGCTCCTCCAAATCCAGCCTTTTGCCCATCCCCATCTGCCCCCCACCCCGATTCCCAACGCTCCACCATTGGCGACCGTGCCTTCAGCTGCCTGGGGCCCTAAGCTCCGGAATTCCCTCCCTAATCCTCTCCGCCTCTCTCTACTCCACTCTGCTCCAATCTCAATGAGACATTTGAAATTTCTACGGCACCCTTTTCACCACCTCCCCCCCCCACCCCTCAGGGCGCCCCACACCACCTCACAGTTAGTGGAGTACCTCTGAAGTGCAGTCGCTGCTGCAATGTGGGGAACGCGGCAGCCAATCTGCGCACAGGAAGATCCCACAAACGACCACGCGATAAACGGCCAGTTGGAACTGCGACGGAAATCCCGTTTCGGCGCCCAGTGGGAGCGGGGCCAGGAAAATTCTGGGCCGGTATTTCAGAAGTGTTCCTACCCCACCCAGAAATAAAGACCACCCCCCTCCCCAACAACAACATTTACATTGCATTTATATAGCGCCTGTACTGCAGTAAAACGCACCAAGCTGCACCACAGGAGTGTAAATCCATCAAAAACCCCCACACTTCATGCAAACGACAGATTTGTTCCAGATGGGAAGAGTTAGTCAATTCTTGGGAAGTGGGCATCGCTGGCAAAGCTGGTATTAATTGCCCACAATAAGTTAAGTGCCACACTACTGTCCCATTTGTAAACTGGTCAGTCTATGGAACAAGCTCCCGAGAGAGACGGTGTAAGCTGACGGTATCAATTCATTCAAATGCAAATTACACAATTTCTCTCAGAAAGTAACATAGCGGGGATCTAGTATGTAATTTGAGACATGATATATAGTGAGTGGTGTGCCTTGGGAAGAGCAGGTGATTTTGGGCCTATGGTTCTTCATCACTGGGGGGGGGTTTTCCCCACCTCATTTCTCATGTTCCCATGTTACTATGTTCCTATGTTCTTATTTTCCTATGCTCCCATATTCCTATGTGTTATGTGTTGCTGGATATAGTAAGTATATCTGATTTATCTCAGAGCAATGCAGATATCAAACTTGTATTAAATCACCAACTGGTTTATTTACAACACATTAAACTATATTAGTTCTTACACGATCTCAGTACGATGTCTACCTCAGAGCAGTGTGGCTCCTTTTGCTGTAGAACCTTCTGGTTTCAGTTTTAACTCTCAAGCAATCAAACACAGTGAACACAGCTAAGTGGACAGACTAATACAATCAAACCCAGATCAATCAGAACACTACACTCGGTTCCCATGCTGTGTTGCCCGCTCCTATGTTCCTGCATCCCCATGTTCTCGTGTCCTGATATTCCCATGTCCCTCTGCCCCTATTTTCCCGTGTTCCTGTCATCCTATGCACTGATTGTAATCTCCTTGATGCCAGGGGAGCCGAGGCAAGTTCTTCCTGCCCCTCTGCAGCTGAGATAAGCTGATTCAGCTCAGAGGGATTGGGGGTTGGGTAAAAGAGCAGAGAAGCCCCCAGGGAGAGATGAAATTGATTGCTGCTAAGCTTTAAAAATATGGACACTTTATTCTCCCTGTCTGGAAGCATGAAGCTAAAGAGGGGTCTCTGTCTGGGGCACTTAACTCAATTTCGATTAATGAAGTGCCCCAGAGCAAAACCATATCACAAAAAAAACATCCTGCTCTGTCACAATTTATTCAAAGTACATTTGCGTGATTTTTCACTGTCCTCTTTCTCCCCGACGAGGGGAGCTTTTTAATCTCGTTTCTCACTCCTGAGGCTTCCCTGTCCCCATGCTCGCTTCAAGGGGAAAGGGCGTCTTTCTTCCCTCAACTCGTTGCCTCCCCTCATTTTGATTGGTGGGTTCTTAAAAAAAAACAGTCTGGCTCCAGTCACCGACTCTCATCGGACCGTACTCTGGGATTATTACCTCCCCTTTCCCGTCCGCACCCCATCCTCCAATGCTTGCACCATTGGTCGCCCGACATGACAAATTCCCCCGGCAATCACTCCATAATGGCGGCTGTATACCCATAATCCCCTGAGGCCTGGGAAACTGCTCCAATGATTCACTGGAGAGCATGTGCCCCGGGACGCATTGCATCCTGGGAGCATTTCCTGCAGGGGCTAAACAGAAGTAGTAAAATGTGCCCCAAAATTGTTTTGTTTCTCCCACAGGTACTCCAGTCAATAAAACCTCAGATTTAAAATTCTCATCCGTGTTTTCCAATCTCTCGCTCCCCCTCCCTATCTCTGTCACCTCCTCCAGCCCCTACGACCCTCCGAGATCTCTGCGCTCCTCCAATTCCGGCCTCTTGCCCATCCCCCCCCCCCCCGATTCCCATCGCTCCATCTCTCTCTCTCTCCTTTAAGACGCTCCTCAAACCTGACCTCTTTGACCAGGTTTTTGGAAAATGGCCGCCTTTTATGAGGCGATAGTGGGCACCCGTTGCCATGGCAACCCATCCCCCACCCCAGCTCTTTCCACCCCACCCCCACGCTGAGTGTCTTTGGGAGACTGTGGGGCGGGGGGGCGCGCATTTTGGCATCTGCTGGGCTTCCCTTCAGGGAATGCTGAAGACGGCCAACCAGTAGAGGCCGGGAGGTCGAGGGTCATAGGTCGCTGGTGAGCAACAGAGAGCAACTTGGGCCGAATGCCACCAGAAAGGATGGCTTTAAAAACACAAAGGCCGGTCTCTGATGCCCACTGCCTGCAGCAGAGGAAGCCGAACCAGCCAGCGGGAAGGAATCGGCCTGTATTATTCATAAAACAAACAAACACATAAATCTTTCACGCATCATTGGGTTGAATCAACTCGCTGTGAAAGGGGGAAAAAAAGACTTGACTTTATCTCCTTCTCAGGGACTTGTGTGAACAGCGTAAACCCCAGCTTGTCCAAAACTCTGCTGACCCCGTGTCCTAATTCGCACTGAGTCCCGTTCACCCATCACCCCACTGTGCTCGCTGACCTCCACTGGTTCCCAGTCCGGCAACGCCATTTTAAAATTCTCATCCTCGTTTTCGTGGTCCTCGCCCCCTCCTCCTCCCCATCTCTGTCGCCTCCTCCGGCCCCTACAACCTCCGAGATCTCTGCGCTCCTCCAATTCCGGCCACTTGCCCATCCCCCCCCTCCGATTCCCATCGCTCCACCATTGGCGGCCGTGCCTTCAGCTGCCTGGGAGCTCTGGAATTCCCTCCCTAAACCTCTCCGCCTCTCTCTCTCCTCCTTTAAGACGCACCTTAAAACCGACCTCTTTGACCGAGCTTTTGGTCGCCTGTCCCCTAAAATCTGCTTATGTGGCTCGGGGTCAGGTTTTGCCTTGCTAACGCTCCTGGGAAGGGCCTTGGCATGCTCGTCTATGTTAAACGCACCATGTCAGTGCAAGCCGTTGTCCAGGGGGCCCCAGGTTGGCTAGAAATCGGGAGAGCGCAGGCGCCGAGTGAAGCAGATCCAACTGACAAAGCCTCACGCAGTCGATCAGCACTTCACTCTGTGGGGCTGCTCTCCAGCGCAGCCAAGAGCTCCTCCTGCAAAACTCTGCCAGATTCCGCCCCCCCAGGGAGTCAACAAATTGGGCTTCAGTCAAGTGGAACAGAGCAAAGGAGAGAGATTGGAAACTATTCCCATCTCTCTCACACAAACGAAATGACATCTATTGATTCCTCAACAGATTCAGTCACATTCACTGTTATATAGTGACAGACCTGTCCCACCAGTACTGTACCCCAGTGTTATACAGTGAGAGACCTGTACCCACCAGTACTGTACCACAGTGTTATACAGTGACAGACCTGTACCCACCAGTACTGTACCCCAGTGTTATACAGTGACAGACCTGTCCCACCAGTACTGTACCCCAGTGTTATACAGTGACAGACCTGTACCCACCAGTACTGTACCCCAGTGTTATACAGTGACAGACCTGTCCCACCAGTACTGTACCCCAGTGTTATACAGTGACAGACCTGTACCCACCAGTACTGTACCCCAGTGTTATACAGTGACAGACCTGTACCCACCAGTACTGTACCCCAGTGTTATACAGTGACAGACCTGTCCCCACCAGTACTGTACCCCAGTGTTATACAGTGACAGACCTGTACCCACCAGTACTGTACCCCAGTGTTATACAGTGACAGACCTGTACCCACCAGTACTGTACCCCAGTGTTATACAGTGACAGACCTGTACCCACCAGTACTGTACCCCAGTGTTATACAGTGACAGACCTGTACCCACCAGGACTGTACCCCAGTGTTATACAGTGACAGACCTGTACCCACCAGTACTGTACCCCAGTGTTATACAGTGACAGACCTGTCCCACCAGTACTGTACCCCAGTGTTATACAGTGACAGACCTGTACCCACCAGTACTGTACCCCAGTGTTATACAGAGACAGACCTGTACCCACCAGTACTGTACCCCAGTGTTATACAGAGACAGACCTCTCCCCACCAGTACTGTACCCCAGTAATATACAGAGACAGACCTGTCCCCACCAGTACTGTACCCCAGTGTTATACAGTGACAGACCTGCCCCCACCAGTACTGTACCCCAGTGTTATACAGAGACAGACCTGCCCCCACCAGTACTGTACCCCAGTGTTATACAGTGACAGTCCTGTCCCCATCAGTACTGTACCCCAGTGTTATACACTGACAGAGCTGTCCCCACCAGTACTGTACCCCAGTGTTATAGAGAGACAGACCTGTCCCCACCAGTACTGTACCCCAGTGTTATACAGAGACAGACCTGTCCCCACCAGTACTGTACCCCAGTGTTATACAGTGAGAGACCTGCCCCCACCAGTACTGTACCCCAGTGTTATACAGTGAGAGACCTGCCCCCACCAGTACTGTACCCCAGTGTTATACAGTGAGAGACCTGTCCCCACCAGTACTGTACCCCAGTGTTATAGAGACAGACCTGTCCTCACCAGTACTGTACCCCAGTGTTATACAGAGACAGACCTGTCCCCACCAGTACTGTACCCCAGTGTTATACAGAGACAGACCTGTCCCCACCAGTACTGTACCCCAGTGTTATACAGAGACAGACCTGTCCCCACCAGTACAGTACCCCAGTGTTATAGAGAGACAGACCTGTCCCCACCAGTACTGTACCCCAGTGTTATACAGAGACAGACCTGTCCCCACCAGTACTGTACCCCAGTGTTATACAGTGAGAGACCTGCCCCCACCAGTACTGTACCCCAGTGTTATACAGTGAGAGACCTGCCCCCACCAGTACTGTACCCCAGTGTTATACAGTGAGAGACCTGTCCCCACCAGTACTGTACCCCAGTGTTATAGAGACAGACCTGTCCTCACCAGTACTGTACCCCAGTGTTATACAGAGACAGACCTGTCCCCACCAGTACTGTACCCCAGTGTTATACAGAGACAGACCTGTCCCCACCAGTACTGTACCCCAGTGTTATACAGAGACAGACCTGTCCCCACCAGTACAGTACCCCAGTGTTATACAGAGACAGACCTGTCCCCACCAGTACTGTACCCCAGTGTTATACACTGACAGACCTGTCCCCACCAGTACTGTACCCCAGTGTTATACAGTGAGAGACCTGCCCCCACCAGTACTGTACCCCAGTGTTATACAGAGACAGACCTGTACCCACCAGTACTGTACCCCAGTGTTATACAGAGACAGACCTGTCCCCACCAGTACTGTACCCCAGTGTTATACAGTGAGAGACCTGCCCCCACCAGTACTGCACCCCAGTGTTATACAGAGACAGACCTGTCCCCACCAGTACTGTACCCCAGTGTTATACAGAGCCAGACCTGTCCCCACCAGTACTGTACCCCAGTGTTATACAGTGAGAGACCTGCCCCCACCAGTACTGTACCCCAGTGTTATACAGTGAGAGACCTGCCCCCACCAGCACTGTACCCCAGTGTTTTACAGTGACAGACCTGCCCCCACCAGTACTGTACCCCAGTGTTATACAGTGAGAGACCTGCCCCCACCAGTACTGTACCCCAGTGTTATACAGTGAGAGACCTGTACACACCAGTACTGTACCCCAGTGTTATACAGTGACAGACCTGTCCCCACCAGTACTGTACCCCAGTGTTATACAGTGAGAGACCTGTACACACCAGTACTGTACCCCAGTGTTATACAGAGACAGACCTGTCCCCACCAGTACTGTACCCCAGTGTTATACAGAGACAGACCTGCCCCCACCAGTACTGTACCCCAGTGTTATACAGTGAGAGACCTGCCCCCACCAGTACTGTACCCCAGTGTTATACAGTGAGAGACCTGTCCCCACCAGTACTGTACCCCAGTGTTATACAGAGACAGACCTGTCCTCACCAGTACTGTACCCCAGTGTTATACAGAGACAGACCTGTCCCCACCAGTACTGTACCCCAGTGTTATACAGAGACAGACCTGTCCCCACCAGTACTGTACCCCAGTGTTATACAGAGACAGACCTGTCCCCACCAGTACAGTACCCCAGTGTTATACAGAGACAGACCTGTCCCCACCAGTACTGTACCCCAGTGTTATACACTGACAGACCTGTCCCCACCAGTACTGTACCCCAGTGTTATACAGTGAGAGACCTGCCCCCACCAGTACTGTACCCCAGTGTTATACAGAGACAGACCTGTCCCCACCAGTACTGTACCCCAGTGTTATACAGAGACAGACCTGTCCCCACCAGTACTGTACCCCAGTGTTATACAGTGAGAGACCTGCCCCCACCAGTACTGTACCACAGTGTTATACAGTGAGAGACCTGCCCCCACCAGTACTGTATCCCAGTGTTATACAGTGAGAGACCTGTCCCCACCAGTACTGTACCCCAGTGTTTTACAGTGACAGACCAGCCCCCACCAGTACTGTACCCCAGTGTTATACACTGACAGACCTGTCCCCACCAGTACTGTACCCCAGTGTTATACAGAGACAGACCTGTCCCCACCAGTACTGTACCCCAGTGTTATACAGAGACAGACCTGTCCCCACCAGTACTGTACCCCAGTGTTATACAGAGACAGACCTGTCCCCACAAGTACTGTACCCCAGTGTTATACAGTGAGAGACCTGCCCCCACCAGTACTGTACCCCAGTGTTATACAGTGAGAGACCTGCCCCCACCAGTACTGTACCCCAGTGTTATACAGTGAGAGACCTGTCCCCACCAGTACTGTACCCCAGTGATTTACAGTGACAGACCTGCCCCCACCAGTACTGTACCCCAGTGTTATACACTGACAGACCTGTCCCCACCAGTACTGTACCCCAGTGTTATACAGTGAGAGACCTGTCCCCACCAGCACTGTACCCCAGTGTTTTACAGTGACAGACCTGCCTCCACCAGTACTGTACCCCAGTGTTATACAGTGAGAGACCTGCCCCCACCAGTACTGTACCCCAGTGTTATACAGAGCCAGACCTGTCCCCACCAGTACTGTACCCCAGTGTTATACAGTGAGAGACCTGCCCCCACCAGTACTGTACCCCAGTGTTATACAGTGAGAGACCTGCCCCCACCAGCACTGTACCCCAGTGTTTTACAGTGACAGACCTGCCCCCACCAGTACTGTACCCCAGTGTTATACAGTGAGAGACCTGCCCCCACCAGTACTGTACCCCAGTGTTATACAGTGAGAGACCTGTACACACCAGTACTGTACCCCAGTGTTATACAGTGACAGACCTGTCCCCACCAGTACTGTACCCCAGTGTTATACACTGACAGACCTGTCCCCACCAGTACTGTACCCCAGTGTTATACAGTGAGAGACCTGTACACACCAGTACTGTACCCCAGTGTTATACAGAGACAGACCTGTCCCCACCAGTACTGTACCCCAGTGTTATACAGAGACAGACCTGCCCCCACCAGTACTGTACCCCAGTGTTATACAGTGAGAGACCTGCCCCCACCAGTACTGTACCCCAGTGTTATACAGTGAGAGACCTGTCCCCACCAGTACTGTACCCCAGTGTTATACAGAGACAGACCTGTCCTCACCAGTACTGTACCCCAGTGTTATACAGAGACAGACCTGTCCCCACCAGTACTGTACCCCAGTGTTATACAGAGACAGACCTGTCCCCACCAGTACTGTACCCCAGTGTTATACAGAGACAGACCTGTCCCCACCAGTACAGTACCCCAGTGTTATACAGAGACAGACCTGTCCCCACCAGTACTGTACCCCAGTGTTATACACTGACAGACCTGTCCCCACCAGTACTGTACCCCAGTGTTATACAGTGAGAGACCTGCCCCCACCAGTACTGTACCCCAGTGTTATACAGAGACAGACCTGTCCCCACCAGTACTGTACCCCAGTGTTATACAGAGACAGACCTGTCCCCACCAGTACTGTACCCCAGTGTTATACAGTGAGAGACCTGCCCCCACCAGTACTGTACCACAGTGTTATACAGTGAGAGACCTGCCCCCACCAGTACTGTATCCCAGTGTTATACAGTGAGAGACCTGTCCCCACCAGTACTGTACCCCAGTGTTTTACAGTGACAGACCAGCCCCCACCAGTACTGTACCCCAGTGTTATACACTGACAGACCTGTCCCCACCAGTACTGTACCCCAGTGTTATACAGAGACAGACCTGTCCCCACCAGTACTGTACCCCAGTGTTATACAGAGACAGACCTGTCCCCACCAGTACTGTACCCCAGTGTTATACAGAGACAGACCTGTCCCCACAAGTACTGTACCCCAGTGTTATACAGTGAGAGACCTGCCCCCACCAGTACTGTACCCCAGTGTTATACAGTGAGAGACCTGCCCCCACCAGTACTGTACCCCAGTGTTATACAGTGAGAGACCTGTCCCCACCAGTACTGTACCCCAGTGATTTACAGTGACAGACCTGCCCCCACCAGTACTGTACCCCAGTGTTATACACTGACAGACCTGTCCCCACCAGTACTGTACCCCAGTGTTATACAGTGAGAGACCTGTCCCCACCAGCACTGTACCCCAGTGTTTTACAGTGACAGACCTGCCTCCACCAGTACTGTACCCCAGTGTTATACAGTGAGAGACCTGCCCCCACCAGTACTGTACCCCAGTGTTATACAGTGAGAGACCTGTACACACTAGTACTGTACCCCAGTGTTATACAGTGACAGACCTGTCCCCACCAGTCCTGTACCCCAGTGTTATGCACTGACAGACCTGTCCCCACCAGTACTGTACCCCAGTGTTATACAGTGACAGACCTGTCCCCACCAGTACTGTACCCCAGTGTTATACACTGACAGACCTGTACCCACCAGTACTGTACCCCAGTGTTATACAGTGAGAGACCTGTACACACCAGTACTGTACCCCAGTGTTATACACTGACAGACCTGTCCCCACCAGTACTGTACCCCAGTGTTATACAGTGAGAGACCTGTACACACCAGTACTGTACCCCAGTGTTATACAGTGACAGACCTGTCCCCACCAGTACTGTACCCCAGTGTTATACAGTGAGAGACCTGTACACACCAGTACTGTACCCCAGTGTTATACAGTGACAGACCTGTCCCCACCAGTACTGTACCCCAGTGTTATACAGTGACAGACCTGTCCCCACCAGTACTGTACCCCAGTGTTATACAGTGACAGACCTGTCCCCACCAGTACTGTACCCCAGTGTTATACAGTGACAGACCTGTCCCCACCAGTACTGTATCCCAGTGTTATACAGTGACAGACCTGTCCCCACCAGTACTGTACCACAGTGTTATACAGTGACAGACCTGTCCCCACCAGTACTGTACCCCAGTGTTATACACTGACAGACCTGTCCCCACCAGTACTGTACCCCAGTGTTATACAGAGACAGACCTGTCCCCACCAGTACTGTACCGCAGTGTTATACAGTGACAGACCTGTACCCACCAGTACTGTACCCCAGTGTTATACACTGACAGACCTGTACCCACCAGTACTGTACCCCAGTGTTATACAGTGACAGACCTGTCCCCACCAGTACTGTACCCCAGTGTTATATAGTGACAGACCTGTCGACACCAGTACTGTACCCCAGTGTTATACAGCGACAGACCTGTCGACACCAGTACTGTACCCCAGTGTTATAGACTGAGAGACCTGTCCCAATCAGTACTGTACCCATATTATACAGTGACAGACCTGTCGACACCAGTACTGTACCCCAGTGTTATACAGCGACAGACATGTCCCCACCAGTACTGTACCCCAGTGTTATACAGTGACAGACCTGTCCCCACCAGTACTGTACCCCAGTGTTATACACTGACAGACCTGTCCCCACCAGTACTGTACCCCAGTATTATACAGTGACAGACCTCTCCCCACCAGTACTGTACCCCAGTGTTATACAGTGAGAGACCTGTCCCCACCAGTACTGTACCCCAGTGTTATACACTGACAGACCTCTCCCCACCAGTACTGTACCCCAGTGTTATACAGTGAGAGACCTGTCCCCACCAGTACTGTACCCCAGTGTTATACAGTGAGAGACCTGTCCCCACCAGTACTGTACCCCAGTGTTATACACTGACAGACCTCTCCCCACCAGTACTGTACCCCAGTGTTATACAGTGAGAGACCTGTCCCCACCAGTACTGTACCCCAGTGTTATACAGTGACAGACCTGTACACACCAGTACTGTACCCCAGTGTTATACAGTGACAGACCTGTCCCCACCAGTACTGTACCCCTCTAAAAGGTGTCTTGTTGAAAGCACTACATTCGCGTAACCAGAGTACCTCTGATCTGACATAAGTCTGTGTGTGTGTACAATTTTCCAATGGATGTCGAGGCCTTGGAGGGAGATTTATCGGAATGTGACCAGGAATGTGGAGAGACGGGGAGAAGCTGGGATTGTTCTCCTTCGAGCGGAGAAGGTTTAGGGGAAGATTTAATCGGGGTGTTCGAAATCAGGAAGGGTTTCGATGGAGTAAATAAGGAGAAACTGTTTCCAGTGGCAGGAGGGTCGGTAACCAGAGGGACACAGATTGAAGATAATTGGCAAATTAAATTACAAGGAGAGGTTACACAAACGAAGGTTGTATTCCCTGGATAAGAACGCTGAGCTTCTGGACGCTCTCGGGCAGTGTTGGCAACTCCACAACGTGGCGGTGAACGTGTTGCTGAAGAGATTAGACAGTAATGGAAGAAGGAGGAGAGTTTGTGCAGGCGATGACAAGCGGCACTCGGAATTGTAAAGCTGTGTCAGACCCAGGGAAGTGTGGATGTAGCAGCAGTTA
>NC_090416.1:11081670-11092233 GCF_036365525.1 Heterodontus francisci
CACAGATTACTGGCACCGGGAGCCTCGGCCTGGATTATGGGGCTAGCGTCTCCAGGGGGGGGGGGACTCGAACCCATCACCTTCTGACTCAGAGATGGGAAAGAGAGAGACGTCTCGACTGGCGACCGACTACTTCCAAGTGCGGCCGGTGTTTGGTGGTGGTGGGGGGGGTGGCGGGGAAACAACTCGGACGGCCATTTTTGTGGCACAGCAAGATCCCACAACATCTCGCCAAGCCTCCCTGGCCGCAAAGGTCCCTGAACCGAGAGGAGAGAAGCACTACACCGAGCCAGCGGAGCACCAAGACGCGGGCTGGCTCTTGCCCCGCCCTCTGAAGTGGGCGTAGCTGGGCCACCGGGTTGTACCGTGGGATTTCCTGGACGGCAGCCGTTCAAGAAGGCAAGACCACCGCCGCCTCCTCAAGGCCAACTCGCAGATGGACAGTTTGGGCAGAGGATACTCTGAGGGGAGATTGCCGGCCGAGTTCTTCTCCAAACTCTTCACTGGGAGATCTTCGTGTGATGATGTCTTTACAGCAAACGGTGGACGAAACCTGCATTTCCATAGCGCCTTTCACAACCTCGGGACCTCCCGAAGCGCTTCACAGCCAGTGAAGTACGTTTTCTTTGAAGGGCGGTGGCCTTTGCAATGTCGGAAACGCGGCAGCCAATTTGCGCACAGCAAGATCCACAAGCAGCAACGCGATAATGACCCAGAGCGAGAGGTCGGTTTTAAGGAGCGTCTTAAAGGAGTGGGGGGGGGGGGGGGGGTGGTGGGGGAGCGGGGGGTGGGGGAAGAGAGAGAGGCGGAGAGGTTTAGGGAGGGAATTCCAGAGCTTAGGGCCCCCCCAGGCAGCTGAAGGCACGGCCGCCAATGGTGGAGCGATGGGAATCGGGGGCGGGGGGATGCGCGAGAGGTGGGAATTGGAGGAGCGCAGAGATTTCGGAGGGTTGTAGGGGCTGGAGGAGGTGACAGAGATAGGGAGGGAGGGAGGGCATTGAGGGATTTGAAAACAAGGATGAGAATGGAGGTGTTTCCAGACCGGGAGCCAGTGTCGGTGAGCGAGCACAGGGAGGGGGTGATGGGAATCAGTGAGAGTCAGGATACAGGGTAACAGAGTTTTGGTGGTCTGGAGATTAAGGGGGTGATCTAATCGAGATGGCGGGATCGAGGGGCCGAATGGCCTACTTCCTGTGCTGCTATAAAAGTCACAAAGCGGAGCCTTTTCCCTTTTAAGACGCAGGATTAAAAAATAGTTTGGGAACTATCTGGGGTCCTTGGTCTTCAGAAATTGAAAAATTACTTTTTTCTCTCGCTCCCTGTTCTCTTGACAATTTTCAAGAGGGGGGGGGTCGGTGGGGTGCAATCTTTGAATTGCTTATTAATTCCACAAGTGGCCAGTGCTGATCGGGCACCAAGTTACGCCGAGGCCTCGCCCACTCAGAAAATGAGACAATACGCATCGACTGTCGTTAAAAAAAACCCCGTCTGGTTCCCGAATGTCCTTAAGGGAGGGCAATCTGCCGTCCTTACCCGGTCTGGCCGACATGTGACTCCAGACCCTCAGCAATGTGGTTGGCTCTCAAGTGCCCGCTGCACTGGCCGAGGAAGCTGTTCAGTGGTCCTGGGCTATTGCGGATGGGCAACAAACACGGGTCTTGCCAGCGTGGCCCACGTCCGGAAGACTGATGGTGGAAAAAAAAAACTTTCCAGTTGGGGCGTGAGGTGTAAGCTTCATCGAAAGACACGAGAGGGCCCACAGCAAAGAGAAAGGATCATTCAAAGAGTCTGTACGAAGAGGGTACTCTAAAGGCGTAACATTTGGTAAAAATAAATGACCCATGGTAATGCAGAAACGCTCTCCACAATTTCTATTAACTCATCCAAGCCGACTATATACATGTGACATGATTATCCCTCATTTCAAACACTTGCATACTGCGACGAGATGAGGAAGCCAGAATCGATAGTTTAACAATGTGGCCAGGAAGTATATTATAAATGGGGCAGAGGCTGAGAGATTTTGCAGTAAACTCTGAGACAGAATCAGAATCAGATATATCCCACACCCCTCACTGTAACACTCTGATATATCCCACACCCCTCACTGTAACACTCTGATATATCCCACACCCCTCACTGTAACACTCTGATATATCCCACACCCCTCACTGTAACACTCTGATATATCCCACACCCCTCACTGTAACACTCTGATATATCCCACACCCCTCACTGTAACACTCTGATATATCCCACACACCTCACTGTAACACTCTGATATATCCCACACCCCTCACTGTAACACTCTGATATATGCCACACCCCTCACTGTAACACTCTGATATATCCCACACCCCTCACTGTAACACTCTGATATATCCCACACCCCTCACTGTAACACTCTGATATATCCCACACCCCTCACTGTAACACTCTGATATATCCCACACCGCTCACTGTAACACTCTGATATATCCCACACCCCTCACTGTAACACTCTGATATATCCCACACCCCTCACTGTAATACTCTGATATATCCCACACCCCTCACTGTAACACTCTGATATATCCCACACCCCTCACTGTAACACTCTGATATATCCCACACCCCTCACTTTAACACTCTGATATATGCCACACCCCTCACTGTAACACTCTGATATATGCCACACCCCTCACTGTAACACTCTGATATATCCCACACCCCTCACTGTAACACTCTGATATATCCCACACCGCTCACTGTAACACTCTGATATATCCCACACCCCTCACTGTAACACTCTGATATATCCCACACCCCTCACTGTAATACTCTGATATATCCCACACCCCTCACTGTAACACTCTGATATATCCCACACCCCTCACTTTAACACTCTGATATATCCCACACCCCTCACTGTAACACTCTGATATATCCCACACCCCTCACTGTAACACTCTGATATATCCCACACCCCTCACTGTAACACTCTGATATATCCCACACCCCTCACTGTAACACTCTGATATATCCCACACCCCTCACTGTAACACTCTGATACACCCAATGACCTCGAGCCTCTTGACACAAAGAGCACAAGCGAGGGGCTACAAAGAGAGGTACGTGGGAAACAGGTGCGAAAGACGGAGGATTGAGGGGGGAAATGGAGGAGAGGAGAAGTTTGAGTCATTCTGCTGCTCCACGTGGCCCAGATGAATGATGCAGTTACTTCAGCTGCGGGGAAAACATCCACCTGGAGTCCGTCCACTGTTCACACTCGCGTAGAAGGCTCCCGCGTTTCCAAGGCAACGAGCAGGCCCAACGTCCCCGATAAGCCTGGTATCGAGGCATGATCGGAGGCAGCCATCGAATTCACGCGGCCCTCGGTGTTGGCCGGGACATCCGTTTACGACCTGGCGGAGGAATCTGGCTTCCGGTAGGTTCCGGGGAAGTTTGTTGAGGAGCGCATCTAATGGCTGGTGCACAGGGAAGGGAAGAAAGCCGTCTAATTTGCTCTGTGCTGTTTACCGCTTAATCTCATATTCACACCCCAGTGACTTTCATTGAGGTGATTTATAATTTTTCCGACACATTGAATCTCTAATTATATCCTAGGGATGTCAGAATTGTGAATGGTACCTCTGTCACTTGGATAATAATCTTGCAACAATGATTAGCTACTGCTAGGCCCAAAAGCCTGCTTGTATTCTTGTTTGGTTTGAGTCGCACTGGCCCACACATGTCCCTCAAACTCTCTCCCCAAGGAGAAACTTGATACCGTCTTGATCTCAGTTATACTGTCAGCTTTGTTCACCTTGCCTGGGATCTGATCCCCCATTGGGTGAATTTCATCCAAAACTCTGCTACCCCCGTGTCCTAACTCGCACCGAGTCCCGGTCACCCGTCACCCCCTGTGCTCGCTGACCTACACCGGCTCCCGGTCCGACAACACCTCCATTTGAAAATTCTCCTCCTCGTTTTCAAATCCCTCCTTGGCCTCCTCGCCTCCCTCCCTACCTCTGTAACCTCCCCCCAGCCCCGACAACCCTCCGAGATCTCTGCGCTCCTCCAATTCCAGCCTCTTGCGCATCCCCCCGATTCCCATCGCTCCACCATTGGCTGCCTGGGGCTCTAAGCTCTCAGAAAGAGGAGAGAGAGAGAGGGAAAGAGAGATGGGGAGGGATTAGAGAGAGATGGGGGGAGAGAGAGATGTGGGAGAGGGGAGAGAAATGGGTTAGGGAGAGAGGAGAGGAAGGGAGTTGTTAGAGAGAGAGAGAGAGATGGGGTTATAGAGAGGGGGAGAGAAAGAGAGAGGGGTATTAGAGAGAGGAGGAGAAAGAGGGTTATTAGAGAGAGGAGGAGAGAGAGGGATATTGGAGAGAGGGAGAGAGAGAAAGGTGGGAAGGAGAGGGGCGAGAATAGGGTTAGGCAGTGAGAGGAGAGGGAGAGAGAGAGGAGAGGAGAGATTAGAGATGGGGATGCGAGAGAGAAGGATGTTAAATTTCAGAAAGCTTGTTATGGAAGGATAATGCTGGAGCCTATATTTACTCAGCTTCATATTTACTGTGCAGAATCAAAGGATTACAAACCCGTAGCTCCTCATTCAAAACCCTCCAACATTCGCAGTGTGTCTGCTTATAAGTGCTCAACTAAGACCCCAATTAACACCATCCACTTGCATATAATTAAACCAATGACTCACAATTAACAAGGGAGAGAGGCGGGTGTTAGAGAGAGAGGGCAATAGGGAGAAGGATAGAGAATGAGACAAAGGAAAGGAGACAGAGAGTGTGACAGAGAGCGTTCTTTCAGAAACCAAGTAATCCTGTGAGGAACTGGACAGGCCGAGGAGGGTTGCATGGCCTTTGTGCAGTTGCTCCCGTGAGCTGGATTGTCCCAATGCAGAGCCAGCCTCCCTCCTGGTCTCCAATGGAAACTCCTTTCATTCTGCTCTGCTGTTGAGGATCCAATACTGGGGCCACCAATCTCCAGTCTCTTAACCGTTAACAGCTGACTGCCCTGAAAACTTGCTTGAGTGGGGCCCAAATGCTGGCGTGGATTGGTTGGGCCAAATGGCCTGTGTCTCACCTAGAAGTTCAATGGAAAACTGCCCCAGGTAATGGAGGATCAGAAAGGTGAGCAATGCTCCCTGCCATGGACTGCACTGTTGGTAGATGCTGGGGAGGGAAATGGAGCCGGGGGAGGGCGGACTGTGTGGTGGATGGCTGGGGAGGGGAGAGGGATGGGGGACGGAGGTGGGGACCGGGAGATGGAACTGACTGCTTTATAATCCAGAGATGGGCAATTTAATCTGAAACACTCCCAGGACAGGTACAGTACGGGGGTTGGATACAGAGTAAAGCTCCCTCTACACTGTCCCCCATCAAACACTCCCAGGACAGGTACAGCACGGTGGTTAGATACAGAGTAAAGCTCCCTCTACACTGTCCCCCATCAAACACTCCCAGGACAGGTACAGCACGGGGGTTAGATACAGAGTAAAGCTCCCTCTACACTGTCCCCATCAAACACTCCCAGGACAGGTACAGCACGGGGGTTAGATACAGAGTAAAGCTCCCTCGACACTGTCCCCCATCAAACACTCACAGGACAGGTACAGCACGGGTTGGCTGTTGCTTGATTGGAGGCGCTGACTGCTGATTGCAGCAACGAGCCTCAGCTGGGAGTACTGGTGGCAGTTGGAGGTTGCAGAGATGGAGAGAGGAGCTATACTGAGCAGAGGGAAACCTGGAACAACAGTCACCTTTACAGTGAAGAAAGAGACATTTTTTGGAAACAAGGCTTTGTCTGGAGGTGGGTGCTGAACACCAGTAATTTACTTTGGACTGTTGGGGGAGGAACAAGTGGCTGGAACAACAAGGGGTGGGGCTGCCAATTCAACAGGAATCTGTGCTGCTGCAAAAGCACTCAGGGAAGCTCCCTCCCCACCCCAATTGCCAAGCCTGGGCCAGACAGCACACTTGGTCTTCCTGTTGGGGGAGGTTTCTTCACCTGGGTCAGCTGAAGCTGCCCGGCTAAACAGACGGAAGGGGATAGATAGTGCCTGGGCAGCTTCAGCTGACCCAGGTGAAGAAACCTCCCCCAACAGGAAGACCAAGTGTGCTGTCTTTCCTCTCCTCTCTACCCTCAGCCTCTGCCCTAACCTGTTGTTTGTTTTTTTTTCAGTATCTCTTCTGAATCTTTCACCCATCACCTTTTAAATTGCTAACATCCAGCCATGGGGTAAAGAGCTATCCCCAACCCAACATGTCTATTGAGGCCATAAAGGTAATGGCCGAGGTTGTCGGCCCCTCGGCCATTGTTGCAGCCTCAAAGATGAATGGGAAGGCGGTGTTCTTCCTGAAGACCGAGCGGGCGGTGTCCCTGGCCCTGAGTAAAGGGATCACTGCGGGGGGGGGGGGGGGGGGACCTTCCACCACTAACACCATCGGGGCTTCGAGTCCTAAGCGGCAGCTCTCTGTCCCTCAGGATGGAGTGGGGAAAGGCCTTGTAAATTCAAAACTCCGAATGAGGAGGGAAAGGGCTCACCAGTGGTGGGGGAGCCTGTGGACCCCGTGGGAGAAGTCTCTCCTTTGGCCGATGAGTCAGGTGTCCTGGGTTGGGGGGGGGGTCAACCTTCCCAACAGCCAGATGCTGCCACTCAGGATGTACCCGAACCTGAGGCCAATTTGCATAATTCCACGTCTGCTGGGTCAGTGGGCGCTGGCAGAGAGGGAGATGGCCCCCTCTCTCTGCCTCCGGTCTCGGCTCCGGCTGGATTTCCACTCACTGGCTTGGGGACGGAGGTGGAGGGGGGTCCTGAACCACTGGCACCCACAGGCTCTAGTTTCACAGTAGAACCCAGAGAGGACTCCTTCGCCATCGATCCTGGGGGTGGGATCGTGATGGAGGCAGGACCAGCTGGCGCGGACGGGACGTCCGCCCCACAGTGTGTGGTGGATGTGTCGGCCGCTGGTGGTGACGACTCGGAGGATGATCTTGATTCCATCGCCAGTGAGGTGGTGGAGTCCCTCGTGCCTCCCACCGAGTCTCCTCTCATCCCCCTGGTGGAACTACGGGATTTCCTCGCGGCTTGCAGGGGTTGCCGCAATAAAGTTCAGCTGGCCCTCAGCCGATGGTCGAATCTGGCGCTGATCATCCAGTCCGTCCGTGCCGCCGTCAAGAAAGCGGGCAAGCGCGCGGGCGTGAAACTGGTTGAGAGGCGTCGTTTTAATGTGTTCCTCAATGGGTTGCTGGGGGAGTGGAGGGCCAGGTGCACTTCCACTCCCTCCTCAGTGAGGTGTTGGTGTTGGATTTTAAGTACCTTTGACATGAAGATAACCATAGCCAGCCTCAACATCAACGGCAGCAGAGGGTCTCACCGCAGATTTCACAATCTCTCAGTCCTCAGGGAAGGGAGATACGCGGTGAGCTTTCTGCAGGAAACCCACACCGTTCCGGGAGACGAAGCCACCTGGCTCCTGGAGTGGCAGGGTGGGGTCTACATGAGACACCTCACCCCTATTTCTAGTGGGGTGGCTATCTTGTTGGCCCCGAATTTCAGCCGGAGTTCTTGGGGTTTTTCTGTCAGGAGTACGCGAAGGAGTCGACCAAGAGGCGGGAAGCCGAGATCGGGCGCCTAGAGAGGGAGGTGCTCGACTTGGAGTCCCGCCTCGGTCATGCCGTCGTAGACCCGGCCCTGTGGCAGGCGTACAAAGAGAAGAAGGGCGCGCTGAGGGACCTGCAGCTCATAGGGTCCCGAGGCTCGTACGTGAAGTCACGGATCCAGATCCTGGAAGATTTGGACCGCGCCTCACCCTTCTTCTACTCGTTGGAAAAATGGCGGGTGGTCCGTAAGCAGCTCGTCGAGCTGCTGGTCGACGACGGATCCTCCATCACGGATCCGGAGTGAATGGGCCTCCTGGTCCGTACTTATTACAGTGCGTTGTTCTCTCCGGATCCGTCCAGCGAGGATGCGCGCAGAGTTTTGTGGGAGAACCTGCCGCAGGTCAGCCCGGAGGGCGCCGAAGGATTGGAGGCTCCGCTCACGTTGGCGGAGCTGACCAGCGCCCTCCACCAGATTTCGAGGGGCAAATCCCTGGGGCTGGACGGGCTGACCGTGGAGTTCCTCAGGGCATTCTGGGACATCCTGGGGGATGATTACACGCGGGTCCTGGGGGAAAGCCTGGCGACTGGGGAGATGCCCCTCTCGTGGCGCAGGGCGGTCATCGTCCTGCTGCCGAAGAGGGGCGATCTCCGCCTGCTTAAAAACTGGCGTCCGGTCTCCCTCCTCAGCACGGATTATAAGATCTTTGCCTGGGCTATGTCTACCCGCCTGGGCTCCGTGCTGGCCCACATGATCCACCCCGACCAGTCCTACACGGTCCCGGGCCGGTCCATCCAGGACAACATCCACCTGGTCCGGGACCTGATCCATCTTTCCCAGAGGACTGGTCAGTCGATCGCCGTTCTCTCCCTCGATCAGGAGAAGGCATTCGACAGGGTGGGTCACGAATACCTTTTCGGGACTCTGCGCGCTTTCGGACTCGAGTCGCATTTTGTGGCCTGGGTCTGAATTTTATACGCCGCCGCAGAGTGTCTGGTCAAGGTTAACGGGTCCTTGACGGTGCCCCTTCGCTTTGGGAGAGGAGTGCGTCAGGGATGCCCCATGTTCGGCCAATTGTATACCATCTGCGTGGAGCCCTTCCTGTGCCTGCTTCGCAGGAGGTTGACGGGATTGGCTCTGCACGAGCCGGCCATGCGGGTCGTCCTCTCGGCTTACGCCGCCGACGTGCTCCTCGTGGTCACAGATCCCGTTGACTTGCGGAGGATGCGAGACTGCCAGCAGACCTTTTCTGCCGCGTCCTCCGCGAGGATCAATTGGGAGAAATGTTCCGGACTCCTGGTTGGTCAGTGGCGGGTGGACTCCCTGCCGGAGGAGATGACACCTTTTGCGTGGAGCACCACGCACCTCCCCTATCTGGGAATCCACCTTAGCACTGCTGAGGAAGCCTGGCCGGCAAACTGGCAGGAGTTGGAGGCGAAAGTCACCGCTCGGCTGGGGCGCTGGACAGGACTGCTCCGAGTGCTTTCCTACAGGGGCCGAGCGTTGGTCATAAACCAACTGGTGGCCTCCATGTTGTGGTACCGGTTGGTCACTTTGGCCCCGCCCCCTGCATTTGCCACCAAGATCCAGAAGAAACTCGTCGATTTCTTCTGGGGCAAGAGGAAACACTGGGCCTCTGCCGCGGTCCTGAGTCTCCCGATTGAGGAGGGCGGTCAGTCGCTGGTGTGCGTCCGCACCCAGGCTGCGACTCTCCGCCTTCGGACCCTACAGAGATACCTGTACGTCGAGCGTCCTCCCAGATGGTGTGCGCTGGCGACGTATTTTTTCCGACAGTGTCATTGCCTTCAAGACGACACGCAGCTCCCGGTGGAGTCCGTTAGCCGCGCCTCTCTGAGGGAGATGCCTGACTTTTACCGGGATCTATTCCGAGTCTGGAACATGGTCGCCTCCAGTCAGGGCGCTCCCCCGCCAGCAGAGGAGAGTGCCTCGGCTGTCCGGGCGGCCGACTCCGGGGACGGTCCGGCGGGCGGAGGAGTAGCCGAAACCCCCGGGATGTCCCTCACTGCGAGTGGCGAGGGGGCTCGGGAGTGCTCTGCACTCCCGGCCGAGCTGACCCCCGTTCGGCCGGAACTGCTCATTGGACCCAGGCCCCGAAGACCTCCTCGGGAGCCGGTCCCGCACAACCCGAGCCGCCTCTCGGAAATGCCCTCCGTGCCATTCCAATCAGCGGGGAGGGGTTTCCTGTACGGGCTGCTCCTGCACACTCTCCACTTCCTCGCCCTCTTCAGCCGGCCGGACACGCCCTGGCGGTCCGCGTTGCCATCTGGCGGCGAGGGGAAACCCCGATTGAGGTCTCTCTACATGGGAGTCCTCCCCCTTTACATCGGGGACCTGGGATGGAGGGTGTTGCACAGGGCAGTCCCGTGCAATAGACTTTTAAGTAGGTTCACGGACTCCCAGGCCGCCTGTACTTTCTGCGGCCTGGACGAGCCAGTGTTCCACGTTTATACGGAGTGTGCGAGGTTGCAGCCCCTCTTTGAGTATCTGAAGGGGCTGCTCCTCAAATTCTGGCTGCACTTCAGTCCCACGCTCCTGATCTTTGGGCACCCGGAGCGGAGGGGCGTGAGCCGGGAGGAGGATCTCCTCGTCGGTCTGCTCCTGGGCCTGGCCAAGGTGGCAATTCACAGGTCCAGGCTGCGGGCCGTCGGGGGGTCCGTCCTCCCCGATTGCCTGCCCCTCTTCCGCGGTTACCTTCGCGCCCGGGTGTCCCTGGAGAAGGAGCACGCGGTGTCCGCCGGTACGCTTGAGGCCTTCCGCGACCGGTGGGCACCGCAGGGACTGGAGTGCATCGTCGACGCCGAGAATGGCATTTTAATTTGAGTTTTATTTTATGTATGCGATTTTAATAAAGTTATTTTATAACATGTATATAAGTGGGTGCCTGAGAAGTAAAGGCCCCCTCGACATAAAATACTTAAAAAGGGGCCTGGGGTATAAAGGTCACT